>NW_011888839.1:4369059-4422479 GCF_000151845.1 Pteropus vampyrus
TAAAAAGTTTAATAGCTTAGAAATATGTAGTTACATATCCATTAAATGAAGGTGTGTATGGATTTAAGAAAAATAAATGATACAAATAATAAATCGTTTAGAATACTTTAAGTTAATCATTTTTGCCGCTTTAATAGTTTTGTCGGTTCACAAATTTATTTATAATTGATCAAAATTACAAAAAGTAACATAAGCAGAAAAGGTCCAATTATGTTAATTTACAAAATGTATAAGAAAAATGTATGAAAATCCTGGAAGCATTTAAGCAAAAAAGCACTAACATTAAATTGAGATGTGTCGTTATATATACAGGGACTATTTCTTTTATCTTTTTAATTTGTCGGTTTTTTCATTTATCAGAAATGAAAGTTAAATCCTAGATTGTTTCTTCATTTATTTTATTTTAAATAGCACATGTCAAATTACATAATATATAAGAAAGCAAAGAATTACTTTAACCTATGACTAATAATGTTTAACATTTGTATATTATTTACTAGTTTAATAAATTGTTTGAAAGGCATTCTTATTCTAACAACTCGATGAGTTATATTATCTCTATGGTAAAGATTCTGAAACTGAGTGCTTAGTATAAAGCACTTGTACAAATACATATATAAGAAAGAAACAGTCCTTGTGACTTTATATCCCTAGATTGCTCCAGTATACCAAAATGCCTTCCAAGTAAATTAATACATGCAAAAAATGTCATCAGGTATATTTAGTACCATGAAACTAATAGCCCCCTCAAAAAATTTAAAAAGTTTAATAGCTTAGAAATATGTAGTTACATATCCATTAAATGAAGGTGTGTATGGATTTAAGAAAAATAAATGATACAAATAATAAATCATTTAGAATACTTTAAGTTAATCATTTTTGCCACTTTAATAGTTTTGTAGGTTCACAAATTTATTTATAATTGATCAAAATTACAAAAAGTAACATAAGCAAAAAAGGTCCAATTATGTTAATGTACAAAATGTATAAGAAAAATGTATGAAAATCCTGGAAGCATTTAAGCAAAAAAGCACTAACATTAAATTGAGATGTGTCTTTATATATACAGGGACTATTTCTTTTATCTTTTTAATTTGTCAGTTTTTTCACTTATCAGAAATGAAAGTTAAATCCTAGATTGTTTCTTCATTTATTTTATTTTAAATAGCACATGTCAAATTACATAATATATAAGAAAGCAAAGAATTACCCTATATGTTATAAAATGCTACACATGTGGTGATTATTATTTATATGTCATATATCACTACAACAAAGTGATATATGTCATATATCTCTATTTTGTTGATGAAAAAACTGAGATTAAATGTTTTATTGGAAAAAATCTTTACATAGAAATTTTTTTTAAAAATTAAAATAAAATATTATTGGCTTTCTTTACCCACACCTCTAATATCTATTTTTCACATTCGTATTACTTCCAAGAATTATGACTCTTGAAAAGTTTCGGTTTTACTTAATATATTTTACCTGAGAACCTCTGAAATGGATTTAACTGTGCCATAGAGACAAACTGTAGTCATTTATAAATAAGTTTTACATGAGGAAAAGCCATAATTTCCAAAATATGTTTAGATCATTAAACATTTTAAGTTTATTTTTTGTGATTTTATGTTTCATTGTATACTGAAAGTGTAAACTCTTCTAAAGTTGCTGTTTCTTAAAAAAAAATAATCGATTTGTAATTAGTTCCCAATGTGTCTTTAACATGAATTACAAATTCACCCAATTCAAATTGGCTTAGGCAGGAAAAATGGAATTTATCATGCTACATATTCTAAATCAAAATCAAGAGTTGCCATGATAACTTTTGTTACTTTCATTATAGAAATTTGGAAATGTTTTCTGATTTTTATCTTATCTATAACAACAATTATATAACAAACATAACACAATAATAAATATTCCTATTGCTTCCACCAATACTGTATCAATAATAATGACCACTCAATCTATTGGTGTTACAAACTTCTCAAGTGCAAAATGTTGTCCCACAGGACCATATTTTCTCATGATAAGTACAACTGGAAAGATTTCTTCTGAAAGTCTTTTTGACAGTAAATAGAAAATAAGGAATTCTCAAGACATTTTTTTCAGTTCCTAAAATAAGATTCTTGAGAACATTGTGTTAGATCACTCAGAAAATAGCTATAATGTTGATAGTTTCTAAAAGTCTTAAAAATGCTTTATGAAAAGAGAAAAGTGTTATTTTCAGTGAATGCATTATTTCATATAAGATTTTAAATATATGTAAAAATATTAATATATTACATATTATAAATACATTTTCAATTTTTTTAAATAAGTGACAAATGCATTAACACTCAAAATGTTCATGATTCATATATCCTAATGCCTGAAGTATACTCCATGTGTGTATATAATATCTATGCCAAATTCTATGTATCTAAAACTGAATTGATGATTCACAAAAAATATCTCCATTTGAAGACATCTTCATCTTAGTTTACGAAAGCAGTATCTTCCCAGGTGTTTGGTCTAAAAATCCTTGGCTCATCTTTGACTTCCTTTCCTTTCCTTTCCTTTCACTTCCTTTCCCTTCCTGCCACCTTTCCTCCCTCTCTCTCTTTAAAATCAACCAAGCAGAAAACTCTGTGTAACCTAACTTCATAATATTTTCTGAATCTGCTTCTCACACTTTTTATCTTTGTTTCCCATAGCATATATCAACTGCTAATATCAGATATATTATTTATTGGTAGTTTTAGTGTTTACATCTTTATGCTAAAATATAAGCTGTGAGAAGGAAAGGTTCTTTGGTAGATCTATTCACTGATATATTCAAAATGTCTAAAACAGAAGTCAATGAATACAATCCCTTGAGTGAATTAATAGAGCTGTTATTTATATTATGTTGTCACTGTTTAGTCTGTGTTGAATACAAGGTTTGGAGTATAACAGTGGCCTGGAGTATTTATGAAATAATGAGTGAATGAATACAATGATTTATGTGAGCATTCTGAACTGCACTTCCCTTGAGTACAATGTATGTAGCTACACAAACCACTTATGTATGACATATGTTTTCTGGCATCATAAAACTTAGTATTCTTTTTTTCTGACTTAATTAAAACTATCTTCATTCATATCCTAAATCATAAAACCTTTTCTCCTCTGTCTTTTTTCTATTAGTGTTTAGGTTTCTCTTCTACTCCATTTCATTTATTTAAGCAGTTATCAATTGTGGAATGACACAGACACTTGGACAGACATTATCTTGCCAGGCCTCACATTCCCAAGCACAATAATAGTCAGCTCCTTCTTACAGACTACTTATGCTTATCTGCTGATTATGACATAATGGAAAGAAACAATTAATTAATATTGCTGTGCCCGTCAAACTGAGAGTTTTTTTTTTTTTTAAATTTTAGGAAGAAATAAACATATACATATAATACATGTGTATATATATATAATTATTTATATCTTTCACTTACATATACTAATGTGCTAAGGAACTGTATACTCTGGGATCCTAGTGCCATTTCAATATAATTTACAAGAGAAATAATTCTTTCACATTGACATGAAGAATGTCATCTTTACTTAATTAAATTTAACTTTTGTCTCAAACGTATTTATTTTAATTATAAAGAGCTTAATTGATATTTCCTTAATTGGGTATGAGTAGCATAAACCACCAGTCGAAATAATTTAAGAACTTTTATTTTTAAAACTCTGCTCATTAAAAAGTACCCAATATCTATCATCTGCCTCTCATCTATCTATCTGTCTGTCTATCTATCTATCTATTTATCATCTATCTATTTATCATCTATCTATCATCTATCACCTGTCTATCATCTATCATCTATCATCTACTTACTTATAAAACTGTATTGTTTTTCCTATTACTTTGAAATTTCCTGACAAAGAAATACAGTATCCCTCTTTAAGCTATTTTTCTAATAAATTTTTAGTCAGAATTTAGTATATGCTGGTAAAGTCCAATGATTTTAGTGCTTTAATATTTTGAAAATAAAGATGAAGAAGCATATTTGAAATTTATGAAAACTTGATTGTTATTCTTGAAGATTAACTTTTCAAATTGAAAGAATCACAAAAAATAGGAAACTATCAGTCAGTATAGAGGCTTGTAAAATGTTTACTGATTTTTTCTGTATTTTTTAATGAGTTACATTTTAAGACAAGTTCTATTATTATACTGAAGGCTTTTGCCTATGAGTAAAATACGTAGGTCTAATGAATGACAATATACTTGTTAGAAACAGGCCACATCACTGTATGCTAGATCAGATACCATGGTAACACCTGGTTAGTGAAAG
The DNA here is from genome assembly GCF_000151845.1 of Pteropus vampyrus. Lineage (NCBI taxonomy): Eukaryota > Metazoa > Chordata > Mammalia > Chiroptera > Pteropodidae > Pteropus > Pteropus vampyrus. The sequence goes on from NW_011888839.1 coordinate 4,373,388, forward strand.
TTGAAGACATATTTTGTAGTTTTGCATTTGTTAGAGCTGCTGGACTGTAACAGATATGTATTAATTGGAAGTAGATGTGACAGCTTGCAACGATTACTAAGATAGGAAGCAAACCATCAGCACCTGTCAAGACTAACGACTGAGAAAAGATGAATCAAATGCTGTGATGTGTGACTTCAAACACAGTGTCACTTTTGTGTACTCATCATTTGTAAAAAGTATGGGGAAATGTGAGATTTTGTTAATATATAAATATTTCCATCAGTGTCTTAAAAATATGAAAAAGAATCATCACCTGTCAAGTTAAAAAAGGGTAAATTATAAATTAAAAAAGCACATAAAAGTTTGACAGTTCTGATCATGTAACATCACCATGATTTCACAGTGCAAGATGCATGGATGCATAAAAGGTATTTCAAATAGGGATTGGCAGTTTTAGTACAAAAACAACATTGCCCCTCTTCTGACAGGTTAAAGGTGATTAGACAGTTATAGATACCAAAGCTCTCCAAAATTAAAATCATGTTTCCATGCCATTGAATGATAGAAAACTAATGTTATCAATAAGGTAACTTTTTCAATATGCTAAGGAACATGATACTGTTTCTTTTCTTTTGCCAGTCCGTGTTCTACAAGTGTGTCTAACAATTTACTAATAATTAAGTATAGAGAATTGTTACAGTTAGAAGGAAATATATAAATTCATTGTTTTGTACTTGCTTGCTATCGAGTTCACTTCCTATATATTTTTACTCTGATAATGTAATAACTTCCTATCTGATTGAATCATACTATTAAAAATTTCAATATCAGCGAATAGTTTTTAAAAGTAGGAAAGGAGATGATGGGGCAGAATTGTCCCATCATTCTTCAAACTTATTTAACCAAATCAAATTTGAGGGGATTATTAATGTGTAACCGCTAACTTTTTTAGATTTATTTAGATTTTCTCTTCAGATTCAGTCTTCATAGTTTCTATGATTCTAGAAGTGTATCCATTTCTCCTAGTTTATCTAATTTGTTGATGCATAATTGTTCATAGTAATCTTATGCCCCTTTATGTTTGTGTAGCATTATTTATAATGTCTCCTTTTTATTATTTGATTTGAGTCCTCTGTATTATTTTATTCGTTAATCTAGCTAAAGATTTGTTAATTTGATTTATCTTTTCAGAGAAACAACCCTTAGTTTTATTTATCTTTTCCATTGTTTTTCTGGTCTATATTTCATTTCCTTCCACTCTGATCTTTGTTATTTTCTTCTCTCTAATAACTTTGCTGATAGTTCTTTTTCTAGTTCCTTGAGGTATAAAGTTAAGATTTTTTTAAAATTATTTATGATTTTTTAATGCAGGCATTGATTGCTATAATTTCTCCCTTAGAATTGCTCTTTTTGCATCCCATAAGTTTTGATATATTGTGTTTTTTAATTTTTTATCAAAATTATTGGGGTGGCATTGGTTAATAAATCAAATAGATTTCAATATTTTTATTTTTTTCAAGATGTATTTTGATTTCCTTTTTGATTGCTTCTTTGGCCCATTGGTTGTTCAGGAGCATATTGTTTAATCTCCACATATTTGTGACTTTTTCAGTTTTTCTTTTCTAATTGACTTCTAGTTTCTTATTATTGTCGTTGGAAAAGATCTCAATATGATTTCAATCTTCTTAAGAATGTTAAGACACGTTTTGTGATCTAACATATGATCTAGCCTGAAGAATGTTTCATATGCACTGGGGAAGAAAGTGTATGCTGCTGTTGGGTAGAATGTCCTATATATGTCTGTAAGAGTCCAAGGATGTAATGTGTAATTCAATTCCATTATTTCCTTATTTATTATCTCTCTAGATAATCTATCCATTGTTGAAAGTGTGGTATTGAAAAAGTAATTGCATTGCTATCTGCTTTTCTCTTAAGATCTGTTAATAGTTGCTTAACATATTTAGGTGCTCTTATGTTGGGTGCATGTATATTTACAATTGTTAAACCTTCCTGATGGATCGACTTCTTTATCATTAAATAATGACTTTCTTTGTCTCTTGTTACTGTTTTTTACTTAAAATCTATTTTGTCTGATATACATATAGCTATTCCTGCTCTTTCTTGTTTCCATTACCTGGAATATCTTTTTTCATTGCTTTACTTTTAGACTTCGTGTTTTTAAAGCTGAATTGCATCTCTTGTAGGCAGCATATAATTTTTTTTTTAACTACATTCTTATTTTATTTATTAATTTTATTTGTTCTTAAGTTCTTTTTATCCATTCTTGTTTTTTATCTAGTTTATTCATTTTTAAATTTTTGATTGAATAATTTAATCCATAGTTAAAATATTATTGATAGGTAAGAACTTACTATTGCCATTTTGCTAATTCCTTTTCTGGCTGTTTTGTAATCTCTTTGTTTCTTTCACTTCTCTTGCTGTTTTCTTTGTGATTGGCTATTTTCCAAAGTGATATATTTCAATTACCTTCTCTTTATCTTTTGATTCTGCTTTAGCTCTTTACTTTGTGGTTACCATGAGGCTTGCGTAAAACATTTTATAACAGTCTATTTTAAGCTAATAACAACTTATTTGATCACATACAAAAATTCTACCTTTTACTTCTCCAACAGTTTATATTTTTTTATCACAATTTACATTTTTTATATTGTATATCCTTTAACAAATTATTGAAGCTATAGTTTTTTGGAATACTTTTATCATTTAATCTGTATACTAGAGTTAAAAGTAAATTTCACAGAACTGTTACAGTATTAGAATATTCTTAATTTGCCTGTGTACTTACCTTTACCAGTCAATTTTATATTTTTATATATTTTCATGTTACTCATTAGAATCCTTTCATTGAAGCTTGAAAAAAAAAATCCCTTTACGATTTCTAATAAGGAAGATCTAGTGGTTATTAATTCCCTCAGCTTTTGTTTGCCTATGAATGCCTTTGTCTTTCCTTCGTTTCTGGAGAACAGTTTTAACAGGTAAAATATTCACTTTTGGCAATTTTCCTTTTTTTCATTTAGCACTTTTAATATATCTTCCCACTCTTTCCTGATATGAAAGGTTTCTGCTGAGAAATCTGTTGATAACCTTATGGGGGCTTCCTTGTATGAGATTTTTTTTTTTTCTGCTTTCAAAATCTTTATCTTTGATTTTTGACAGTTCTATTATAGTGTGTCTTGGTGAAGTCCTCTTTGGATTGAATCTGTATGGGAACTTATAAGATTTATGTACTTGGATGTCTATACATCTCCCTAGATTTGGGATGTTTTCAGCCATTATTTCTTTAAATAAGCTTTCTACTCCTGTCTTTTTCTTCTTCTTCTGGGACTTCAATAATACAAATAGCATTTCTATTAATAGTATTCCATACTTGATGTTGGCTTTCTTCACTCTTTCTCATTCTTTTTGTTTTAACCCATTTTCCATTTAGAAAAAAAAAGTGCAGCTCACTGCCAACATTAATTTAATTATACATAAAAACATTCTTTGAAGCTGAAGCAAACATGACTGGTTTTCAATGTGATAATAAAATATAAAAACTTCTTGGAGTTATTTCTAAACAGAACTTGTTTCTAATCCTAATGTAACAGAAATGTGTATGATGATATGTATTTAATATTTTTTTTATGTGTGTGGTAAATTTCAAAGCATGGAACAACTTAAAATGGAACATCTAGGATTTAACGCTTTTAATGATTGAGAATTACTGTATTTTGTAAATGGAAATACCACTATTAAAAATAGAATGTTATAAATAGAAAGATGTAATTCGTTTCCAAAGACTATCAATATACTAAAGCAATGCAATAATAATAATAAAAGCGAGATATTTCTTGGCAAACTTTGTAGGTAAGGTTAGAGCTGTAATCTGCTATTATCTTGTGGTAAACACTGCAGCTGCAAGTGCCTCTGATGAATATTCTTGGGGCAAAAGGAAATAGGTTAAGTTATTTTTTCTTCTCTGACTTGATCATTTCAAAGGACCTATCTTCAAATTGATATATTTTATCTTGTTTTATCAAGTCTGTTGTTGTTGTACTTAATTGCACTTTTTATTCCACTCATTATATTCTTTAGCTCCAGAATTTCTGATTCTTTTCTGTGATATCTGTCTCTTTGTTGAACTTCTCATTTTGTCTATATATTATTTTTCTAATTTCATTGAATTATCTATTTATGTTCTCTGGTTTTTCACAGAGAAGGGCCAGCAATGTAGTTTCATGCAGCTTTGTCAGCTGAGGTCAGCATCTGTTAAGATTGCAGAGGTCCTCAATGGCCATGGGTATCTGCAGTTATAGCAAGAGATATTAGGGTGTTTGGTGGTAGTGGCTGCTGGGGAGTTCCTGATATCTTTCTCTCACAGGAGAATATCATGGCTGAGAGATTCTTTCTCAGTGCCAGATCTAGCTCTTTGGTCCCCTCACGATGGTAATTGCACTGGTGTCTAATGTATGGAATGCTGTGGAGAAGCAATGGTTAAATTCATAATCTTTATGTTATATATTTTATCACCACAATTTAAAATAATAGATTGATGACATTAACTCTATACAGATTTAGATGGGACCTTGATTTATACTTTTGATTGTACATTTTCTTTGTATATTTTTTCTCCATTGCAAAGGCAGTGAATGTTTGAGATGTGTATTTGATCTAAATCTGTATAGAATTAATGTTACCAATTCATTTTTTTAAATTGTGGTGGTAAAATACATAACCTAAAGTTTATGAATTTAACCATTCTGAAGTTTAAAATTGCAGTATCTTTAAGTACATTCACAGTATTGTGTACTATCGCTGCTATCTATTTCAAGAAATTTTTGATCATTACAAAAAGAAACAGCATACATATTAGGCATATTCATATATTCATACACATATCTATGTTATTGCATGTATCAATACTTTGTATTTTTTGCAAGACTGAATAATGTTCTGTTCATTGGCATGTCACATTTTGTTTCTTCATTCACCTCTTGATGTGAATAAACCTTGGATGGTTTAGTACACTCTTTAACAACTAGCTCAAAGGGCATCTGCCCACACATAGATTTCTAGGACCCCCTCTCTAAAAAGAAAAAATCTTCCTTTAAAAATATATTTGATGTCATGTCCCATAGAGTCTAGCCATATGAGGTTCACCAAATGAGTTTCACTTCTCGCAGTGATAACAATCTTATGCTACTCTACACTTAACTGTGGAGACTTTTTTAGAGATTTGAGAAAAACCCCAGTATATTATTTAAAATGACATTTTATCCTGCCTAATTTCTAGATACTTAACAATATAGCAAGAGTATATTTGATTATTCAAAAAGCACTAGTGATTCTCAATGGGAGAAGATTTGGGAATTGTACATAATTTCTCAAAAAAGAAATGAAGTGTTAAAGTTTATTGCATCCTTGCTTTTGCCTATTATCTCATGTGCAATAACTGTTTCTGAGAATTAAATGTAGGAATGACTTAATAGTATCAAAATATTATTTCAGTAGGAACTAAATGATTGTATTGAGTGGATGCCATTTTCTAATTAAATCTGAAAATACTATTGAAATATATTTAATAGTAATTAACCCAAATCATTGCCATAAAATTATAGAGAGCTAATTGCAGCTTTCTCTAGGAGCCATAGATATTAATTAAAGAACACAAAGAAAAGGCATATGCAAATAAATGAGTTTAATAAGATTGAAAAAGGTTTTGCTAACTTCCAGTGGTTAACATTTTTTTAAATTTAACAATATAATATTAATGTGAACTTAGAATTTGTGTCAGGTATCACCTTTTCAGGAGACATCTTGCAAAGTCTTGAAAGAAATTCTCTGATAAGCATTTATAATAATCAGTATTCATTTACATTAACAGCAAATTTTCTTATTCGATCAGGAAAAATGGCCCATGTTTTTATAAAATTTGAAATATGCAGAGTAATAGATACTTGATTATTATGTATTGAGTGGGGTGTTTATTTTTATTACTCTGAGAACATTGGCTTCTTATAATTTTTATTTTGTTGCATCAGTAAAGTACATTAAAAAAACATGAAATGTAAGCAAGTTCATGGTCAAACAAAGAAATTTAACCAAATAACAACTTGGAAAGTTTAAATCTAAACAGCTTTTACACTAATGCTTTTTACATTACACTAAATGGATGAGTCTATTTCTTAGCTATGACTGCATAGATAAATTGACTTAGTGCTACCGTTGTTTAAAATATGCAATTAATAAGAACTATAACAACTACTAAGTAGTATAAAGAATGTTTGTTATCAACATAATCAAAACTGGGATGGATTTTTTTTTTTGTTATTTGTTTTTATACAAAAATATAAATGAGCGAGAAAAAAGCAAATATTCAGTTGAATTAAATAGTTTTTATTCTTTGTAAACCCTTAAGATTCTGGCATTCAGCAGCTTGCTTATCAAGTACAAAAAGGCAAAATAAGCTCACCATTCTTGTAAAATATTAGTGTAAATAGACCTTGTATATTGTCTTCTCGAAATTTCATTTTATTGAATTCCGCTTCTTTTACTACTTTATACCAGTAAAATTATTAGAATAGAAATAACTGAAATGTCCATAGAGACATAATAAATGATAAAATATACATATTTATAAAAAATGTTTTCTCTCTAGTAATAATTAAATTGCATCAGCCACTCTGATTCAGAGTGATATATTCTGCATCTGATGCAGTGTGACAAAAAACAATATAGAAAAATCAGATTAGTAACATATTCAGTTAAATACAAAAGAAATCTGTAAAGATCAACATGATTAGATAGATAATAGATAGATAGATAAATGATAGATAAATAGGTAGATAGATAGATAGATAGATAGATAGATAGATAGATAGATAGATAGATGATAGATGATATAAATGGAAGTATTTTCAAACTAAGAATGAGAACACTTAGGTTATGTAAAAAACCATCCTATTTGTGAGCCAATCAAAGATTTGGAGTTGCAAGAGAATAAACTATTCTTAAATATGAAAAAAAAAAAAAAAAGGAGATAGTATGTAAACACTTGCTTATCAGAGGCCCAGCAAGTAAGATATTTAGTATTGTTTACTTTATTCTTTATTATCCTACATGCAATGCTGGTTTTAATTCAAGATTTATGAAACATGAACATGGAAGACAAAAATAATATCAAGAGACAAATCATTTAACAATTTTCAGATAAGTCAAATATAGGGAACAGGTAAATTAAGTATCTGTAAGTGATATGTTAGACATTTATGGCTAGAAGGGCAATTTTAGTAGAGACATAAAAATTATAAGAATGTGTCAAATAGAAATAAGAAATTTAAAATATGATAAAACAGATTGAAAATACCTTCAGCAAGCCTATTAGTGAACTAGACATAACTGAAGATAGAATCAATAAACTTAAAGATAGACCAATATTGACTGCCCAGATTGAAACATAAAAGAATAAGAAAAAACATAACAGAGTTTCCAAGAGCTGTGATACAATATCAAACTGTCTAACATATACATAATTGAATTTCCAGAAAGCAAAGAGGAAGATAAAGGTTAAAAAGATATATCTAAATCAATAGCAGATAATTTTTCAAAAATAAGGAATGATATCAAAACATAAATTCAAGCATCCAAGGAATTTAGAGAAAACAAATCAGAAAAATAATGAGCAAACAAATATTACAATTAGAACAACAGCAACAGCATTATGATAAGTGACAGGAGCTAGACTAAAATTGCTACACACTGTATGATTCAATTTATATAACTTTGTGGAATATCCAAAACTAAAGCAAATAGACAAAATAGTTGAGTCACACACTGATAATTTAAAATAAGTTTTTTTAGGAGAAAACTGTGAAGTAATGTACTTAAGTTGGGTAGACCTAAACCTATGTTCAAAGAGTTCTAACAGAAGTATCTTATTTTTATACCCTTCAATATGTTTATAAATAAAATAGAGTGTCTAGTTGACTATGCAACAATGGCAATTACATAGTACAGAAAATTGCCTTGTTAAGACTAATTCAAATGCTGGCATCAGTCTTTTCTTTCATTAACCTAGCCCAGACTTACCAAGAAGCTTAAGTTTAAACTATCTATATAGATATTAATTTTCTAAGTTAGATATTAATGTTTTTCTTCATATAATGCTGTTCTAACCCTATCTCTTATATTGTATGCCTTCTAGTAGATTTATTTGCAAATTCTTGAGGGGATGATCAAGTCTAATATGCTATGTAGCTTTAGAACATTGAGAGAAACTTACCAAATTAAGATGTAATGAGATGCAATTTAATTCTGAAGTTCTTATATTCATTTCTTAAAAAAGTAAATAGTTATTAAATGCCAACTGTGAGAGAAGTGCCATGACAATATGGATAACAAACATGACCTGCCCTAAAACATCTTAAACTTTACTAGATACTTTGGTATTTGATGAACAGATTTCAATGTACTGAAAATTTCAGCAATTTGATTTCCTATCTAACTTATTAGTGACTCTACTCTTTGATATGCTTGCTCTAAAACATATATACTTTAAGTTGATTTCTAGACAAAATGTAAACAAATTCATGCATGAATGAATGAATGATTAGTCATACGAACTTTTACAAGGGAATGTCATTGAAAGCAGCAAGAAGAATAAAAAGAAAACAAGAAGGATCGGTTTTCTGTAACCAGTTTCATTTTGAACTGCTTTGTGCACAATAAAGCTGATTTCTAAGTGCTTCGTCCCACCAATGTTTTCTTTTTAAATATCTGCATTAAAAAAATATACAAGGACTTTTTTTTAAATTTAGTACTACATTAGATTACATATGATATTAACATCTCAATATGTTCTCAGAAATGCAAACATCATTACTGAAGGATCTGAATCTTTTACAAATAAACAACAAAAACTGCAGAAAAATATACAGATATTGTGAAGCTCATTATATTCTTTTTTTACATACAATATTCTACATTCACTATCATTTCTAATTAATTAATATTCATGGAGGAAGCCTTTAATATGATAGCATCATCTCTAAATACAATAAAAGCATGTGCTTTATATTGCCATATCGTCACTTATAAAATATGAGAACAATTGTGGCAGTAACATGTAAATTTAAGGTATATTTCAGAGAAACATTCATATCTCAAGATTCATTCTTTATAGCAAGATTGGTGAAAATCTATGAGAAAATGTCTTAATGAAAAACTTAGGTGACTTCTTACCATTCTTTGTTATTTTCCTGACATTTAACATTTTTCAAATACATATTGCTTCTTTCTGAAAATGCATATAACCAAGGCATAGGTGACATGTGTAAATATCAAAAGGTATGGAATCATTTAGAAAATATTATAACTAAATAAATAAAGGTGATTTTAAAAGGTTCAACTTTGCTGGTAAAGGTGCTGTGTATTAACTGATGATACCTCTAGCTTTGATTGAGGTAATAATCAGCCCTTTCAAAATGACATTTTTGTGTTTGTTTATATAAAATTGAAATTCTGTGTTATAAGTAATAATCTATGACCAAATGCTAAGTCAGTACACCCAAATTTTATGCCATGTTTTGAATGTAAATTCAAGTAAAATGTTTATTTTATCAAACAATTACTCTCAATATGACTTGAAACAACTGGATGTAAATGCACACATAATCATACATAAACACACATATGTAAACCTATATACCAACACAGAAATATCTTCCCATAGTTAATACCGAATAATGAATAATGGGAAATATAGCATAGTAAAATTATAAGCATGTGTTATGCACAGATTTTAAATCATTAAATAAATTATTCAATTTTAAAGTCTTAATAAATAAGTAAAATATATTTTAGCTAACATATTGTTTCTATTCAAGGTATTTTTAGAAACTTCAATATTTTTATTGAAAACATTTTTTATTACTTGCTTTTTGTTTTTCACCTGTCTTGTATCATTTTATATTATAATGAAAACTTTACAAGATTCATGAAATAATGACATTACTCATAAAACAAAAGCAATATGTGTAAAATTCAAGCATGAATTTAATTTTTTAACTATCACCACTACACATTTTTTTATTCTGATAAAAATGATGTCACTAGCTTTTTTCACTCTAGTATTTGAGGTTTATTAGTGGACAACTTTGCTCATGAAGACTCAGGACTACACATTGCCAGAGGCAAAAAGAGGTAAGCCTAATGATAATTGGAATCCTGTGGATTTTAAGTCAAGGTTGAGTCAGTACACCTGGAATTCAACATCATTTGATATACTTAAAAGTTAGAACACTTTATGCCAGGGATATGATACAACACTATTTTATTTCCTTAAGTCTTCTTTAGCTTTGTTAAAAAATTGATTCTGAGGAATAGTATTTTAAAACTATTTAAAATTTCTGATGGTAAGAAATCTAACCCTTTGCTGTGGCTTAAGAGAGGGTTCTCGGGGAGGAATAATCACCTCACTACTCTCCAAAACTTCAGTTGATTATTCCTTCCTGTGGTTGGAATGTTATGAATACCAAGTGAATTTAAACTGGATTTTTGATAATCAGGGGGTAATAATTTAATACTATTGATGCAGATGATTATGGATATTGTTATCAGAAGGACTCCAGGGTCATGAGTTTTTTATGTAAACTTGCACTTGGGAAGCCAAGAGAATTCTCATGAGGCTATCTCAGCTACTGCACAAGGGACTGCATAATGAGAAATAAAGGGTACATGCCATCACAATGAAAGGGAAACAAAAGGAGAAAGGAGAAGACAGAAGAAGAAATAATAACTGGTGCAATTATGTAGAGTTTGTAGGTGGATTTTGAAGAATAAGATGAAAAGTAGATGGATGTACATGGGATTTCTATTATGAAAGTTGATAAAATTTGAGAGAAATGGAGATATTTTATAAGCACTCTGACTAATAAGTGTCAAAGTAAATTTGTTCTTTTTATCCTCGTTTAGAGATTTTCTTTTTTTTTTTTTTCATTTTGGAGATTTTCAAATGAAATTATGAGGAGCATGATTTACTATGACAAATACTTAAACAATACTTTTGGCTTCATCTCTGACATGTAAAGAACTGAGAAGCTGTCATTCTCATCCTAACAACAAGAAAAAGCTGAAAGGTTGAAAATCACTGTCATTTCTTAGACCTAGTAGAGGACTGAAGACCCATGGCAAACCAACATTCAGAAATCTGGAGAGACTGGCAAATCAGAGTCATAACAGAGATCGTCCGTAGTCATAAACTTGTAGGAATACTTAAATGCTAATTTTGATGAAGTTCCAGAGTCTCAGTGTGGATTACCTTGAAATTAGGAAATTTTTAGGGTTCCACATTTTGTCAGTTTTAACTCTTTGAATCCCACCAGATTCTCATGGTAAGCCAAGATGAGCCTCCTGTCTCTGGAAAGGTAAGGGAAGAGTAAACAGGAGAAAAGATTTACTAGAGCCGTATTCTACCTAAAGGAAGGACATTTCTCCAAATCCAGCACAATCTAGACTTTCTATCACACTGAAGAAGAAAAATTATATATATATATATAGAATACATGTGCAGGTCACACCTCAAGGACACAAGTCTACTAAAAGATTGAGAAATTATCATAATATTATAGGGTACATTTCCCCCACATCTTACCTCCATACTAGCAGGGCTCCAGTAAAATAAATGTAAATTACAGCTAAAAGATTTGCAAGACATAGACTGTATCTGAGGAGCAGTTCTTAAGGAAGCCCAAAGGTAACGAGAACAGAGGAACAGTGTAAGCCAAAAGAAGGAATTTCTAAGGAAGAATAAAAATATGAGCAATAGATAGATACAAATTTAAAGCTTCTGGCATGTGCAACTATAACACATCAAACAGACTACAACTTGTAGCCAATTTAATATAACCTCACACTAAAAGACTATTTATCACATTCTTGTGACCCCATATGTCATATCTGTCTTTCAGGAAAAATTATAAGGCTTGCTGAAGGGTAAAGAAAAAATATAGCCTAAGACACAAAGTAATCATTATAAGTAGACTTAGATAGGATACAGATTTTGGAATTATTTCACAGAGAATTTAAAGCAGTTATTATTATCATGTTAAGAGCTGAGTCGTAAGTAGTGGGGAATTCTATAATGGAAAAATTAGATATTATTTAAGAACAGATGGGTATTGTGCACAGAGAAGGAAATTCTAACAAATAATAACAAATGCTAGAAATAAAAAAATACATTACCATAAATAATGAATGCCTTTATAGACTATTGTATTAGGAGTAATGGATTCCTTTGATGGGCTCATCAGTATACTATACAATAATAAGAAAGAATCACTGAACAAGAAAATAGGTAAAAAGAAACTTTTTAAACTAAAAAGCGAAAAGGAAATCATCATTATCACCAGAACATAACATCCAAGAACTGTGAGGGAATATCGAAAGGTGTAATAAACACACAATTGGAATATCAGCAGAGGAAAGGAGAGAAAACTGAGCAGAAGAAATATTTGAAGGAATAGTGTTTAATTGAAAAAATAATTATAATGACAGTCACAAAAGCAAAAATCCAGAAATTTTAGAGAACTCCAAGCAGTTTAAATGCCAAAAATTCTACACTCAGATATATCATACTCAAACTGCAGAAAACCAAAGATAGAAATAAAGGAGATGTAGGGACAGGGACATTCTACCTATGGAGGAACAGGAATAAAATTTACAGTAGACTTCTCCTCAGAAACCATGTAAGCAAGAAGAAAGTGAGGTTAAATATTTAAACTGTTGAAAAAAAACAACAATCTAGAATTATTCGAAAGTGCACGATCCTTCAAAGAATACAAATCGATAACTAATATCCTTCCAAAAGAAAAGCAACAGCCTATATGATTTCATTGGTGAATTCTATCAATATTGAAGGAAGAAATAAGATCTATTCTTTACAATTTCTTCCTGAAAACAGAAGCAGAAGGAACTCTTTCTAATCATTTTATGAGACCAACATTATCCTAACATTGAAACCAGATAGAGGTAAACAGAAATGAACTATCAAGTCACAAAAATACTTAGATACTTCTTAAGTACATATAACTAAGTTTTAAAAAGTCAGATATAAAAATCTATATGTAAATTTAGTGAAAATATTAGCATGGGTTATGTAGACACCCAACAAAAACAAAGCAAATCAAAATAAGATGTGCTGGTTCTCCAGAGATTAGAATGAAGGTTTGGATGCTGTTTTCTGGTCCTTGTGTTTTCAGGGTTCAGGACATAGAGGGTAGAAGGAAACTCAGACCACTCAATAATAAGTGAGTGAGTGAAAGAGAATTGCACTAATATCAACAGGAAAGAAATTAATTAAAATTGGCTGTGGAATGATTCCTGATGGACATGGCCAATGCACATTCGCCAAATGGATTTCATTTGATGTCTCTTAGTAAATCCAGTGAGTTTTAAATTGATATTCTCTGGAATGGATTTATTCCACCCTAGACTTTGTTTATCCTACAACAGAAGCTACTTTGTAAAATAAAATTAAATGTTTAGAATTGAGTAAGGAAATGGACAAGGAAATAATCTATGGAAATTCCATATTACTTGAAAATATTATTACATTTATTTTTTAAAATTTATTTTTCAGTTACAGTTGACATAATATATGGAGATATTGTATTGGAATTGGAATTAAATTAATAATAGGAGAAAGAAATATTTTAGAGGTTAGCAATCCATTTAAATCTCTTGGCTGGAGTGCAAAAGGAAGTAAAACCAAAACAACTGGAAAGGCTTCTGACTATGGGAGGTTGGAATGTGAGTGTGCAGAAAAATGCAGTTATACAAGTATATATATTTACCATCCAACAAAAAAATAATCTTCCCTTTTTTGTCTTATCTGCTGGTATCTGGTTTAAGTCTACATTTACATATACTCAATGTAGTTGACACAATATCAATATCATAAAAATTGACAGTGCATTTTCCTAAAGATTTCTTGAGGTGGTCATAATTTCATCCATGTAGCTAAAATAAAGATTAAGTATGAGTTAAATTCCATTACCAAGAATTAAGGGCAGTCATTAGATTCATCTGTGAAGTCCAACTGTATCTTTCAGGCAAGTAGAGCTAAGGAGAAGCATTAACAAAGATATTGGTATGGCTAGCTCTGTGATTAAACTGTTCTTCTAAATGAAAAAGCTAGATCAAGAGGAAGAGTGGGCAGGGGTTGGTTTGGGAAAGAGGTGGTTAAACCAGATAAGTAGAAATAAGCAGAGATCATAGCAAATGAGAGATATGCTTAAAATTAGGTCATAATGCTAGTTAATGCAATCATGCAATTTCCAGGAGAGGATCTCAGAGTCAGAGAATATATCCATAGCTTTCTTCTATCAATTTGGTGACAACACTGGGAGTGCCTCTAGATCACTATAGAAACCACTATAGATAGGAAAATTGGACAATTGATTTATAAGCTCTATCTAAAGATTCCACTTATATAATCTGGAGTATGGAAGAGACAAAGTGTATCCAGATGAATTGAATTACAGGCCTCAGCTATTGCTTGGTTCCCAGTTAATATCCTGTATTTACCATTTTGACTATTTTTCAGATTATCTGTGAAGTATTACCAATGAATATTAGACAGATAGTAATGAAAAGCAAAGCTTATGCATTATATAAAACCAAAAATCAAAATTTTATATTTTTAAGATAGCTGCCCGAATATGAAGAGAAGCAGATTGCAGATGCTGGGCTGATATATCACAATTTAGCATGCTCATTTAAATTTATCAAATGCAAATTTAGATAAAATTTATTTAAGAATAGTAAAAATGAAAATTGAGTAGATTTTAAGCGGGTGTATTTGGGTGCAAATTTGAGGCTTACTATTACCTATAACAACCATTCAGAGGCACACAAAAGATTTTCGTAAGAAAATTATGGAGCACACAGACAGTCTGGGAGTGCACACAGAATTTTATAATCCAGACCATGTTAAACTGCATAACTCATTAATATTCAAAAGCAACACTGTATATAGAGGCTTAATCAGTAGTTCCAGATACTTTGTGAAGAATTTAGGAACTTCTCACAGAGTATTGTGTCAGGCTGTAGTAATGTTTCTGGAGGCAAGAGCCCATATTAAGGAAACTACCACTTTTCAGAATATCAGATAGATCTGTATATTAGAAGATAAGGGAGATTGGTCATGACTGAAAATCAGTCTGGATGGATAATAAGGCCATAAGTGAAAAGATTAATAATGACTAAATAATGACTCTAATGCAGTTTTTATCAAACTTATGCTATTGAAATTTTGGACCAGATAATTCTTTGTTGTGAGTGACTTTCCTGTGTATTGTAGAATTGTTAGCAACATCCCTGGCTTCAACTCATTAGACAACAATAGCAAAACCCCAGTTGCACCTATCAAAAATGTCTTCACATATTGCCAGGGTCTCCTGGGGAACAAAATTGTCCTTGATTGAGAAGTCCTGCTCTATTTGATGACTATACCCATCAACAGTAATGGGAGGGCCTATATGCTCACAAAAGAAGGACTGTTAAATACGAAATTGTGGATAATATGATTTTGAAGGTCAGTGGCTATGAGTACTTAATAACCAAGCTAAAAAGTGAAGTTATTAATAACACATATTGGTAAGACTAAGTTTAGGAGGTCATTACTGGTTAATATGGCTGTTATTGTTGCTCTCTAAAAGGCCAGATACCAGGAATTAAAAAAGGCTCTCTTCCTCTGCTGCAAGTTGGAATTGGACAAATAAAGACCTTTTTGTCTTATGGGAAATAGGTGGGATTATTTAACGACAGTTGGCCCCTGGTATCTTTAAAAACCTGTGTCATAATATCTGATACATAGCTACCCTCACCAATCATATAGAATCCAAACTTTTCTAAACATTGACCTCTAGTCACAATCTCCCATTGGGAACACGTGGTACATTTTAACTGAGGTATGGTGAGTCAAACTTCTGTTCATCTGCCATAACTGTACATTGCTGAAATAAATTTTTCTGTTTTTTTTATGATAGAATTAAATGAAAAATAAAGTCTTAGAGACATGATCTCCAAGATAAGAAAATATGTGGGTAGGTTAATTTGAAGCTCCCAATTGTTGAAATAACTGGAAAACCTTTGTCCATAAAAAGAAGTATGCACTAATATAATATATTAAAATATTCAAATAATTATGGATGATTAAACAAGGAGTAAATGATCCAGTAAATCTATAGCAAAAGACCCGCAAAGAAATACAATCATGATTAACATGCTTTGTAGAGGGAATTCCTATTCCACACTGATTTGCTCATTCCTGGTGCTTGTTGGAGTCTTTGCAGGCTTATTTTTTTGTATAATATTTTGCAGAAAGCATTATAAGAAAAATCATGAAAAAAATACATATGAAATTTATAGAAAGGTCATATTGACAAAAGACAAAGGTGTACTGGCAAGGAAGAAGATAAACAGCAGGTCTTAATTCCATTCCTTTATTTTAGAAGAATGTCTATGAGAAAGATGGCTGATGATTCTATCAAATATTCTTGTTAATGTAATAATGTCAGACATCCTGAGTAATAAAACAATGATATTTTCTAATAGAAAAGTTTTTGTTTAAGTAATGCTTAGAGATTTCATGTGTTATTTTGGTCTCAGAACACATCTGATATTTCAAGAAAGGAAGTGAGAAATCATGTCGGTGATCCTGAATTCCTACTCTGCCTGTGCCTTGTGATTCCTTGTGTCCTTAAAATTATTAGTAAAGTTTAAACTTAAGTAATATCACTGGGTTTTTTTTCATTTGTTTTGAAAATGTATCTTTTACAATAACTTTGGAAGATTTCTTATACGGTCTTATATATTGAATTCCTCCACATTTTGGTGTCGTGAGATTAAAGACTAACACTAGAGGAGGAGTTTCCATAAGGACACTGTATGTATTGAAAGGTAAGTAATGTTTTTCTATCTCATCAGAGTATTTTAGAGGTTTGAAAAACATAGGTAGATAAATATAGATCTTTAGGGTGAGATTAATGGTAGTAGCAAAAGAAAATACCAATAGAAAACTGCTCATGCTCAATGAAATTGGAAAATACCCAATGGAAGACCGCAGCAGGGATAAATGAGTAGGTGAAATGAATCTAGAGTGTGAATTTCTTAATGTTTTAGGTTAGATAACTCTACATTCACAGAAGTACTTAGCTGTGTTTCAGCAAATTGCCCTACATTGGGTTATAGAGGTAGATTACTGTGGCAGTGGAATGCAGTTATTAACAAACACTGATGTAGTTTTATCTATATCTATGGAGTAGTGACAGGAAAAATTTTGAATACAACATGTTGATATTATGTACTATACAAAGAGTTTTGGCAAATTCAGTTTAAAAAATTGATTATCTACAAGATTATCTATAATATTAACTACAATATTAATTGTAACAACTAAAAATCTTCAGGGTGCAATCATGTGCACTCATTTTTTGTTTTGTTTATTTATATAGTCAGTTTCTTACTTTTAAAAAATAAACTAGTAAATTTAAACAGAATTTATTATTAAAAAAAATATTATCTTGGCCATTTATGTGCCTTGATTTAGATAGCAATTGATATTTGCACAACCACAATGCATAGTGTAGAACTCATAGTGTAGATATTAATACTGTGATAGATTCCATCAGTGTCATCTTTGTCCACAGACTTCATCATTTTGGCTTATGCAGACTGGAATTTTAACAATCAGCACTGTAGGGTCTCTGGCTCTGCTCTGTTTCTGTGGGCCAGGATAGAAGTGCCAGGGAAAAGCCCCCAGTCAAATACAGGAAGGAATCGGCAGATAAATAATACAATTATCTAATTTTTCATGTGAGATAACTCTGAAGCATAGAAACAAGTCTAGCAAGAATTTTTTCCAGCAATCAGTGTACCAAAATATTAACTCTGGCAAAAAGAAAGTAATATATATCAAATTTTTATTTATAAAGCCAACATAGATTTTGTTTTGTGTGTGTGCGCGTGTGTGTGTGTGTGTGTGTGTGTGAGTGCATGTGCTTACACACATATAGACAAGACACACATATGCAATGTTCATAGTGTTATATAAATGTTTAATATTAATATCTTGCCAAAACTTTTTTCCCTAAAAAGTGCTGATATCGACTTTATTGCCAATATCACAAGATTAGAAAATATTACAATTTCCAGGAACTAAACATAGAGTGAAGAGGAGAAGAAATTTATAATAAAGACTGACAAATAGGAGTTTTTCTGAGTTGAATTTAATGTGTATAGTCAATCTCTTTTGACATATGACTGTAATTTAATATATTCCTTTTTGAAATTTGATGCATCAATTTTCTGGTTTCTTTTTCTGTCCAGTGATATTGCTAGTTTAATTTAACAGACTCCCTTTGATTTTTAAAATTAATAACTTTTATTTTAGTAATTTAAACAAAGCATGTAGCTTAAGAAATATTTTTTAAAAGTGTTTTTTCCCCACACCCATCATATTCTTCTCTCAACTTCAAATAAGCAAAATTTTTTATAAATTTTGATTTTAACACTCATTCTTTTTATTTATAATTTAACCACATATGGGTGAATCATTAAGATGTATTTTATTTAGTTAGCTTAATTTAGCATTTATATAAAAATCATGAAATGAATCATATATTCCATACTTTTATTTTAAACTTACTATTATAATTTTTGAACTTATTCAGATGATAACATGTTATTTTAGTTCATTTAGTTTGATTGTTTTATATTTTAATTTAAATTTAGAATATTGATATGACCATTTAAAGGAATTTCAGTTAAATTGCTATTAAAAATACAGTTTGAATATTCTGCTGTTATACATATGTATACGATGTGAAATTTCTGGGTGTTAGGAGATGAGTAGTTTTAACTTTACTAGATGATGCAGAGTTTTTAATAGACACTTAAGAAAATATCAGTAAGTGGTGTAAAATATGAGTTAAAAATTCTTCCAGGCAGTAAGTATGTTATGTTCTAAAACCATGTGTAAATGTGTGTTTGAAATGTTAAATGATAGCCAAAAAGGCTGGGTTTAAACATTTGAGAACAAATCATGCAGAAGAGATAGAAGAAATCATGAATCATATAGATTATATAGGCCTTACTAAAAATTTTAGATTATTTACTTCAGTCAGAAGCCTGACTGAATAAATATTTTATCATCTTAAATTTCAAACATTACATGATTGAATTTTAATTTTTTAATATCATTTAAACTTCTATATGGAGAAGTGAATGGGAGATATACTGAATATGTGGAGACCAATTAAGTGGCTAAAGCAGTACAACAAACAAGGAATATCTTTTTTTAACTATACTTTGACAATATAAACAGAAAGAAGAAGGCAAGAAGATACGTTAATGGTGAAGTAATACATTTGGATAAGAGGTGAGGAAGAAGTAAAATGGGTTGTTAATAAGATTTTTCCGTTTTATGGCTTAAGCTTATAAGTGAATGCTGACAGAATTTTCTGTAATGGGAGACACTGAGAAGGATGAATTAGAGAAGAGGTGTATATAGATTTGACATCTGTTTTGAACATAGTATGTTGAAATCCTCTGATTTATCCAAATGTTGGACATTTTGAGTATGTAACTTAGATATATAAATCTAAAACTCAAAAAAGAAGTGAAGAAGGAATGGAGGATTTTATGTAAACATATATGAATCTTAATAAACATCCAAGGAGTAGAATCAATCACCTTGAGAAAAGATCTATGATGATAAGAAAAGAATATCAAAAAAAAAAAAAAAGAGAGAGAGAGAGAGAATGATTCTATTGCTTGACAATTACCTTGAATAAGCAGAGACAGAAAGAGAGACACAAAAGGATCATCAAGAGAGGTAAGAGGAGAACCAGGAGTCCGAGCTGGCCCAATATACTAGTGAAGAGCGCATTTAAAGACCGAGTAGCCTGCTGTGCTAAATACTGCTTTGCAGTAAAGCAGGTTAAAGAATGAGGTCTATTCATTAGACTTAGTGACCTTTACATATTGGTTGTGTGTTTTGAGAGCATTACTTCTAAGACAGTAATAACCTTGATAAGCAAATTACTGGTCCCTCTGCATGAAGCTTTTGCTGTATCCAATGATGGATGCAGTGGTTTTCAGACACAAAAAACAGAGACAATTCAGAATATTGTATTTATTTTACTTAAGCAATACTGCTAAAGCAAATGAACTATACGACTAAAGTAACAAAACAAACACCTTTTGGACCTTCACTTGTTTCACTATTTTTTTCTAAGAAGGATTTCCAGAAAGAACAGAAATTTAAACAGAACAACAACCAAAAAAAGGCTCTCAAATTGGAGTATTTACTATTTACCAAAAATCATTATTGTACATCAAACTTCCTTAATAGTGTTATCTATTTTCACAAACTCTATTTCCAGAAGAACTCATGAAGAACTGATACAAACTGATTATAAAGGTCTCTTTTGGGGGGTTAGACTGTGTATCTGATGATACAAAAAGGAAACATTTCAATAAAATAAACAATTTGGAATATTTTTTTCCAGCTATCCCTAGGGCATCATTTTAGTGGGTGATTACAGGCAAATGAACATTATCTTATAATTTTCACATGAGCACTAGAAGCTTTTCTGTTAGCTCCAGATTGCTATTTATTCTCTAATGATATTTTATAGAATCCTATCAGCTTTGAGGAAAAGCTCAGGGGATCCTCAATGATAGCTAGAAGGTTCCTTTTATTTTCTTTCTTTTTTAATTTGCATATCTAAAAATGCAAATATGTAATAGAAATAGTTAATTAGTTGGTATATTTTGGTAATAAGTAGGAAAAAGTGGGCTTAAGAGCCTCTTCCATCTCTCCATAGTTTCCAGGAGAATTTGTTTTGAGTTATTTTCTGCCACCATTCCATCTAAAAAGGAGTCTACTTTTTTAAGCACTGAGTTAACATGACATTCTGCTCTTTGTAATATCTTTACCCTAATTATTATAGATGTTTTTCCCTTTAAAATTATCCAAGACAAAATTCTCACCAACTTTCACAATTCTTTCAGCACCAGAGAAATTCTTAATCTTTGCATGATAATAAACTAAATGCAGCACTTCTTCAACTCTGCACAGAAGTTAATCTTATTTTACTTATAATCCCTGTTCTTTCTCCTGAAACCAAATTGTTTTATATTTTTGTTTGTTTGTTTTTGTTAAATTCTCCCTTAATATCTCTTTCTACATGAACTTTCACAGCATAGGATTAAGGTGTGCCATTTTTAAATTCTTAATGCTTCCTAGTGTTCTATTCCATATCCTTTTGCTAGACCCACTCCTTAACAAAAACTTAGAGGAATTTTGTGTCACTAATTTATTGTGCTGTAGATGTCTGGGTACTTAAAAATGTAAAAACTCTCATATCATGAGAACCAAAATTGAACCTTTTAATTATATATAAATTAAATATATATAATACACACAATATATATACACATCTATGCAAATTTATAATAGAATATATTTCATAAAGATATATTTTCATATCATATATTTTACATACACAGGTTTTGGATAATACAATGTATATTTTGCATATATATGTTACATGCTTTATAAAATATATATTATAAAATTCAGATTTCAGTGGTTTAAATATACACACATAATCACACAAACACTCACATATATACACATACCTTAGTCTCATTAATAAATATTTGTACAAAGCTCATTCATGTATTACACAGCACTTAGGATATTTAGAAATTGTTATGCATTAAGTTAGTCCCTTAATCAAATGTCAGGCCATTTAATGCCTGAAAAATACACTTATTTATTATCTAGTAAGTGTCCATATCCGTATAAAAAATTCTCAAAATATGTATTAATATCATTTGATTATAAAGTAATGAATTGTCTTGAACTTCGATTCATTGATACCAATTGTCTTAATTTATAATAGTCAAATTCCAGTTCCACTACAAATATATAATAAGATTGCAGTGACTATAGTATTTTTTCATTCCTATGAAAAAATGATAGGAAACAATATAGATGAAAATATACAATAAAGTAAAACTACATGGTAATTTTATTCAACTTCTTTTTTCCACTTAGATATATGATTCCAGGAAATACAGTCTTCCTTATTTAACATAGCAGATTTTGCTCCACCTATTTTGGTTTTGTGCTAAAGTTGATTTGCTTATATCAGAAAACACTCTCACAATATTGCTGTTACATATTAAGCTGTATGCTCCCACTACCTTCATGCTTTGTCTCAATGTTCTTAATCTTCCTCAGATGTCTACTTCTATTGTATTATACACCAACTTGTTCTCTTTAACAATTACAATTCATTTATTCTATATTTTCAACAAATGGTTGATTTTTATAATTTGCCAAGGGTTGTGATATTGTGGAAACAAGACAGGGCGTGAACCTAAAGGCATTTGATTTCAAGAACTTGTTTTGAGACTACGCACATTTGGGCAAGTCTCTACTTATGACCCTCATATTTTCCCCCATTAACAAAATAAAAAATACATATTGCTCTTATAAAGCATCGTTTAGAATAAATTATGAATAAATAAATAAAACAGACTCATTGCTGATATCTGATAAAGTATTTTAGAATTTAAACCTGCCAGATTTCACATTTCAGATTATTTCAGGGCCATCATTACAGATATCAGGTAATGCAATTTTAATTGGATTAGAGACATAGAGATCTTGTTCATAGAGATTCAATTAATCAAATGTCATATAACAACAATTTACTAATTTCTTTAAACTCATATTGAACATATAGATTTTGTTCCCATAATTATGACTCAAAGATATGAATTATTATATAAGCAAGTTATCCAATTGTTCTACTTCTATATTCTGCCAATAGCTTGTTAATGGCTCTCAATTCTGTGAAATGTATTGTTAAGTGCAGCTGGCATCAAGAAGTACAGATTTTTCTGTTGATTGCTATTCATCATGCTTATTAGCATATCATTTTGCACATTCAGTGTGAAGATGATTGAGTATTAGTATTAATTTCCACAGACCTGTATAGTGGTATGTTTAAAAGTGGAGGCTTTCTTAGCACGTAGGTATTTATGCAAGATGTGAAAAACTTAAGAGTATTAATGTTATGCTGTTGTATAGAGTTTTGTATACATTTTATCTAAACTTAAGATCGAATATCTACTATTTTTTAATCCGTCATACATCTATTTTTAAAATTCTTAGTTAATTTTTAAAACGAGCCCAGTAGTCACAGACTTTGCTTCTCCAAAACCCACTATATTTTTTCAAGATGAGAGACATCTCTTCTAAAAGGGTTTATTATGATTTTCTTCAAGCAAATTTCCATCTTAACAAAGTCTCATAATTGAGAAAACTTTGAAAAATGCACAAAATATGTTTCTAATAAATGTCACCCATAAATTTACCATTCTTAACATAGTCATGGTAATCTCATTATTTGCACATTGTAATCAGGATTTAGTTGAATTGCATGCTATTTAACAGACTGCACACCACCAGTTCTTAGTGGTAACACAGCTGGATTCATTTTTCAGGATGAAAGATCACCCACTATAAACTTCCCTGCTAGTGAGACTGAAAAATACTCAGTTGTAAGCTTTAAATTGGCTACCAGGGTAGACATTTTTTTGAAAACCCCGTATAGTATATTAAGTAAAACTGAAACATTTAATTTTAATTGGAATATTGAATTAGATTCTAAGTCAAATCTAGGACAGAGTTACAAAGGAAGCTGTCTCATTGTAGTTAAAAGTGCTAAAATGAATGTACTGCACCCCAAACAGAACATTTGTGGAATTCCAACTAGAAAGCAAGGGTGGAAAGTGACTGATAAGAGATGCTAGAAATTACCCCATGGGCAGAAAAAAATAAGAATGGTTATAATGCTTTACAAAGAATATGAATACTCATTTAGATAATAATTTTCCATATAAATCCAATTATAGAAGAAGTTTTAAACTTGTTATTAAAAGAGTTTTTCTCAACTAACCTAAGTAATACAATCTATATTGTGGTTAAAATCCTTGATTAGCACAAGAATCTAATTGATTTTATTGGACAGCTCTTATAATCCTTTCAAAATCTTTTATTCCATAGTATTACTTCTGCCACTGCTGCTGATTCAACCAGCTTCAAAGCAACTGAACAATTCTTTTAATTTGAATTATAGCCATGTAGCTCTTGCTTCTTGCTCTTATACTTCTTTGAGTTAGAGAAGTAGGATCCCTGAGATAACTCACTCAAGACTAACAGAAGAACAACTTGGGAGTTCACAGCCCCCTCTGAGGCCCCCTTCACTAATGATGAATAGAAGCCAGAGGTTGTGTCATTCTAAGATGTTTGTTGGGTTACTCAGAAGGTTTCATGTAATGGAGAACTGGTCTTAGAGCAGTTAACAATCACCATAAAGCATTGTTGAAGTGGTTCTCCATCCTTTCTTGTTTTCCATCCTCTACCACTTACTACTGCTTCTTAGAATGATTGCCAAAGTACATCATTTCTATTCAAGTCTATGTCTTAGAATCAATTTTCAGAGATCTCAGGCTAAAATATATTTCAGAAAATAAGCAAAGTTTTAAAAGAAATTATTGAGTTTATGATGACTTCAGCCATTAGCGTTACTTAGAATTTGTGGTTACAACCTTTAAAAGTGTAGGCAATGAGTATATTCTCTTTGAATATTCCACTTTTTACATTAATTAAATTTATCTGTGAATAATTGAAGTTTTTTGCATATTAGAAGTTGTTACTGTTTATTATATGGTTATCAGATTAAAGTAGTTTATGTCCTTGAGAAAGTCATTGCAAATAAAAAGATATTTGTCAAAATCGAATTTTCATAAAATCAATGCGGTAACATGGGTATGCTTCAAAACACTTGCTTTGTTTGATAAAAATGAGGGTAGTGGGAGATAGACCCAAACTCTTCCAGTTGCATTGTGCTGTTTCTGAAATCATAACCCGTGCTTTCTGTTTGAATTGACTATGGTTGCTATGGTTGTGATTTTGATTGTGATTATAGTGGCAATTGCTAATCCTCCTGGAGACTCTAGGCATCGACTTAGAGGTATATGGTTTTATTAGATGACATATTTTGTTTGTAGTATTTATTGAGAAATGATAGTACTCAAGGTACTGCACCATATATTATTTCAAATTTCTGTTACAATGGTGTATGGTGATTACTCTTTCATATTAAGAGAATACAAAAGAAAATAAAGTTAAATAATGTAACTATTCCTTATTAGTAGACAGTGCCTGGTTGAGAGTCAAACCTCTGCCTCCTACCTCAAAAGCAAGAAATCGTTCCTCTTCTCTTGCATAAGCTAGGTGTTGATCTATTAATTTCCATGATGCATGTGGTTTTCTGGAGCAATCTGTTCTTTTATAAACTGGAGTCCTGGTTCAGTGTTATCTTTCACAGTAGATAATGGAAAAATATCCTATTTATATCAGGAAAGTCTGGGTCAACTAGGAGTGTAGAAACTTATAATTTTGTTGTTCCAAATTATCTTGCTCTTCTTTAATACTACTCAAATTTAATAGAAATATGAAAATAGTAACTGTACCCTATATTTTACCATATATTTATAATCATGAACCTTTGCCAACCTTTCCTATTAATATTATAAATAATTGCAATTTCAGATGGTGTCAATAATTTCATGAAACATTTATTTTTATTTTTTTATTTAAAGATAGATCTCACTTTCAACTCAATCTCATCAGGTCATTTCTTTCCACTCAACTGCCTAGCATCTGTTCTAACACTCTTCTTTCATAGATTAAATTTTCCTACCTGATTGATGATCCAAGGGACATTATTCATGTAAACATAATGTAAATGGCGCCCTTACAATTGGCAACATGGTGACTTATAAGTTCTCTGGGCTTTGGGAACTTTTTCTGGAATAATTACTTATTAGCTGGTGATTCTGGACAAACTGTATATTAGCTAATGCCACCAACTTTATCAGGAGGGAGTTACAATAAAACCCCTGAAGTTTTATTTCAATTGGATCCAATTTAAATTTATATCTGACAACATATTTATGAAGTTTCATACATATAGATTGTAATGGTAAATTCTTTCTATTCTTAATTTATATCATTTATAGATTTAATTGAGGATATAGAAGCACAAAATTAATAACTGCAATAACAATGTGATTTGCTCAAGATTTTTTTTTTGTTTGTTTTTTAAGGAGTAACTTTGTCAAAGACATTTACAATCACTATTCAATAGCCCCCTTTAGGAATATCAGTGGGTTTTGACATGCTAATGTAGTATTCTGTTACTTTTTCTCTCTTGAAAGTAACTTAAATTAGACACAGATTTTAGATATCAAGTCATTACATTTAATGCTGTTCACAGTTGACATCCAAAAGTCGAACTGAAAAGACAGAGGCATAAGAAAAGTTTAATAAATGCCTGCATAGAAATTCCTATTGAGAACCAAAATAGGAAGGATTAAAGGTAAAGCTTTACCAAAACAAAAATTTAGGAACATTGAAAGTCATATATAAATTTGTAAGTACACTGCTAGACACAGATAACAAAAAAAATTAAGTTTTTTAAAACTTAGAGAAGAAAGAGAAGAGAAATAATCTCTCTTCTGGTTATAATGTGAGAAGTGACTGGAGGGCATTCTTGGGAGCATGCACCTAAAATAAAAGAACATAGGCTAGAGTGGGTAGGATGATAGTAGGAGAGATTTTTGACATCTGCTAGCCATGTTACTTAAAACAATAAAATAACATTCTGATGCATAGGGACCGAACTAGAAAAGATACAATACAGTGATAGTATGATTTCTTTTTTGTTGTCGTTGTTGTTGTTATTTGTTTCATAGCTAAAACTGCTAACTAGGAAGGTCAAAATGTATTTGAGGTATAGAGAAGAGACCCATTTACCTAAAACTAAAATTATGCCATTTTTGTTTTCTAGAACTCAGATTTTTTCCAGTACAGCTGGTTTGCCTCTAAACAAGAATTTATTTAACCCTGAACCAGAAGAACATCTCTGTCAAATGACAAGGGTCTCTAGGCCAACTCAGTGAGCAAAAACTACATTAATGTGAACATGAAGTGACAGAATATGTACCAGGAATAGAGGCTATTTTAAACAGAAAAATTGGCAGATAAAATGGTAGTTATGGCAGACTAATTTGAAAAACAGGAAACTTTTGTAGGAGAAACTCCTCAAATAGAGATTTATTGACATGATACCAAAATTGGCCAACTCTGTGAGGTTGACAAAATTTGAACTATTAATAATCGATCCCAATCATCGAGTTTCCCTACTTCTAAATTTTATATTCTAATTAACTGAATTATACTTTTGCCTTTAAGATTCAATTTCTTATCAAGAATGAGGAAATAATAATAATACCTATTTAACAAACTCATTGAGAGAAATTTATATGTTAATGCATTTAAAATCCTCAGTACAGTGTCTGACATATAGTAAATGCTCCATAAGTGAAGTATACACAGGTATATGTCCAAAGATGTTTAACATTGTCTATAAGAAATTGTAGTACAAACATAAATGTGCTAAAATAATGAATTACTTATATCTTCCATGTATATACTGCATGATGTGCTATAGTTAAAATGGTAACATAGATATTTAATTCATTGACATAGTAATATGTTTTTTAAACTGTTAATAAAGTTAGAAAATATCATTATAAAGATTTTTATTGGTGTAAAATACATCTGTATATGTTTAGGTATATATACATGTATATATGTATAAAAGGAGTTTTGAAGATTACAGACCAATGTTTTAATTGTGTTTTATTTTTATTTAGCTAGTGAGATAATTAGTTTTTTCATACCCTCTGTGTGGGTGTTTATAAATGAGCATGTTATCCTTAAAATTTTAAAAATAACAAAATAAATAAATAAAATTTAAAAAATTTAGCATTCTCAGTCTAAAAACTGGCACAGGTACAAAGACCAGAGTGAGATAAAGCAAGTCACTCTATAAAATAACATACAAAGATTTAATTTGTGCTATGTATTGATTAGGATAAAGTCCTTTTGACACATTTTCTTTGTACATGAAGGAATTCTGGACAATACGTGAATATAGAGGGAAGATGTATATGCATGACCATGATACACAGTCAAAAGACCACAGTTTGCTTAGAAACCCAGTTAGAGAACCAGGTTAACAGCAGGCTTACTGCACAAGAGCAGAGGTCAAAATTCTACGACTTTGGCATATAAAGCATTTTTGATGCTAAGATGACAGAACTGCTCATAAAGCCATCTGCTATTTACTGTTCCATCTGTTGGTCAGCAGAGAGCCATCAGGACTCAAGAAATTCTTTGGTCTGAGAAACAGCACAATTTTCATTTTTTGACTGGGAAACAGCATTAATGACTTACAGAGGCAGTATTTTATTACAGCAGACCACAAAATGTCAGTTTGTACTCACTATTTTATCATGATTTATAATTAAGAAAATCTAGCATCACATTTAGGCCTTCATGTAAAATTATATGTGCATAAAAATATTAAAGATATGGATTAAGTTTACATATGAATTTCTTAGTTAAGCAGTTGTAATGTATGAGAAAATAGTATTTTTGTAAAGCACTTTGTAAACATTCATGGGTTGCCCAAATATCAGATGAAGTTATTGTAAAAATATTCTAATTTTCTATGTGGTTGACATAATTTGATAAAATAAACATCATATCTTCAACAGTTTCACATACCTTAAGAAAATTAAAATGAGAGATGATAGCAATTTTTGTTATTTCTGAAACTATTAATGACTTGGTTATAAAATGAAGAGGTCTAATTTTAAAGATAAACTGTAGTTTAAAGACTACACATACTTATATTATTTTTAAATAAATTACCTAGTCTTACAGTAATACATAGTAGCCTTGTATTACAAAGTTGAACTTATTGTACAAAGCTCAAAAAATTATAAAAGAATAAATACACACTCAAATACATGCATACATGTAACCAAATGTTAGTATTCTATATCTATTTTTCTCCACTTTCTTTTCTGCAATAATGCTGTCTAAAAGTTTATTCCAAATAAAGACAGGTAGAGTTATCTCATTCTTTGAACATTTTATACTATTCCATTATGTAGTCATTTAAGTTTTTTGTAATTTTACTGTTACAAAAGACACTGCAATGAATACTCTTACTCAAATAGAAGTTCACACAACTACAAGCAAATCTCTAGTGTTTGAGATTTAAGGAATAATTGTTTGTATATTTCAATTTTGATATCTATCACCAAATCGTCCTCCACAGAAGTTGTACCAATTGACTTTCCTACTAACAACATACGAATTTCTGTATATCAGCATCAACAAAGTGAGTTTCAATATTTTGATTTTCACCAGTTTTAAAATGACATTTAATTGTAATTTTATATGTACTTATAAGTGAGGCTGAAAGTTTTTCATGTTTAAACCCCATGATTTTTTTCTATGTTTTTTTTTGTAATATTCTATTACTATTTAGTTGTTAGCCTTTTACTCTGTAATTTTAAAAAATATATATGTAAAATTGGTTCTTTGTATTATTATTTTTCTCAAGGTCATTTTCCCTTGAATTTTTTCAGTTCATTTTTATATAAACAAGTTTAAAAATTTTATGTAATAAATATCAAAAAGTCTTAGTTGTAATCCATTTTTTCCCTTTTGTATCTGCTCTTATTTTTGTGGAAATTTAACCTCCCTCACAAAGCTTATTTTCAGTATTTTTTTTTAATTTTCACTATATAAATACTGACATTGTTGCCTCTTAGTCTTTATTGTCTTATTACTCCTTGTTCTTTTTCTGTCTCCTCTTTTTCTATCATTAGCTAGTAGTCTTCTTAGTTTCCATTTGTATTGTAAGTGGTCTACAAGTATATGACCAACTTTACAGTGATATTACAAAACAACCTGTTATACTACCTCATGATCTTTTAGGTCCTTTTCTTTTTCTATATTTTTTTTTCCTTAGGACTTGTTTGGCCTCAAATTCAAGAATTCTAATATTCATCAGTTCTTGGGCAACTTCAGAGCATATACATAATAAATTAAATTATGTTCAATTTTCTGGAATGTAGACCATCCCAGCTGTTTACAGATCTAAATAAAATACTTCAAAATATAATCCTTAACAACCTTGCTATTTCTGAAATGCCTTACCCAGCGAGCATTGATATAGTGTATGCAATGAAGGTAATAGGATTTCCCACTGCCATCTTTAATATGGTCAATTATGGTCAGGTAATGCTTTCCTGCAAAAACAAGGAACACTTAAATGTATTACAAAAATTATATTTTAAATGGATCTCAGAGTTATGAACTAAAAAACTAAAATTACAGAGAAAGGAGTACTCTCTGAGGTGAACCAACTAATATTATTCTCTTCCCTGATTTCATTTGCCAGTTATGGATGCTGCTGAAGTTGAGGGTGGCCCTAACAAAGGAAATACACTTGGGGTAGTGGGCAGTTGGGGAGAGGACAGCAAAACTTCAACAGTCACCTGAGCTTGGCAGGAAATAAAATTGAAGACTTGAGGAGCCTAAATCCATGGTGGTCTCATCTCAAGATATTTGCTAAATTTTAAGGCTCCATGGAGACACTGAATTTATTGCTGGCCCAGGAAACTTGTTAAAGTCTCCTGCAAATTTTTAGGCCTGTAATTAGTAGTCATCTCTTTTTTTACTTGTTTATTTCATTTTGCCTGCTGTCTATGATATATTATGCTGTTTACATTATTTTAGCATAGAAAATTACATTTAAAAACTACTAAAAAAGCAGAGGAATCATTTTGTCTACTTGCTATGTCTCTTTCATGAAGAATATTCTCTATTAAATGTTAATATGTGATACTAAGATTTTAACACTTTATTATAAATTAGTATATAAATTAGAAAAATCATTTGCAATCTTTCTAATCTTAGTCTTTCTCCTTATGGCAGCTGACTATCGAGCTAACCAATTTATAATTGATTTTTGGATCTATATATATTCTAAACTCCAGCCACTTCTCTTTCCACCTTAATTAGTTGGCCAGGTCTACTATTCTCTGCCAGTTGGGAGTATTTTCCCTTGCCACTCTCTTGCAATGTCATCTCTAACCGGAGCAGTTGTGCAGTTGATTTCTCTTTTTGACTTTCACCTATATATCAAGTAGGCTCATCCCTGAGCCAAGCTTGAACTTTCCCTCCTCCAACAATCGGTTCTAAAAGAGTCCCCGTATAACTTTATGTATGAGCTGAAGGAAAGGCATTGCCACATTAATAGATGATACAAGGATCTTCTCCACGCTCCAGGAGCTCACTTGTGCCCTCTGGCTCTATTTATCTTATAGTTTCCTAACTGTCACTTCCACCTTGTAGTAAACTGTCACTGTACCTGACCAATTTTAGAATTTGATGAGTCTGACTGAAGCTAGGTCACAATAAGCAATTGTGACCACATGGTCATTTGATGCCACATCTGATTCCTCAATCACTTCATTTTTATCAAGACTCGTTAGAAATATTTTCTGATTTCCAAAAGGTATGTAATTTTCTGCTGCAGATGGTTAGTCTGTCTCTGGAAATCCAGAGGTCTGCATTATGATATTCCCTTAGAAGTTTGCTGCATACTCTATATTATAATTTTCACACAATTTGTATATTTAATACCACAGGATATGCCATGTGCACTGTCTTATGTACATGGAGGCTTGCACTGCAGCCTGAATCTACTGAAGGAACACTTTCTTATTCTGGGCCACATGCAATTCAGGAAGACTTTTATGTCATCCAGTGCATAAATCAGAATAGTATTCTCAGGTGTGGAATATCCGAAAGAGGACTATTAGGCACTGTGCTTCCTCCATCATGTAATGTTGTAATACATTACAACATCTTGCAACAGGTGCAAGATGTTGTAATGTATTATGCTCTTTTGTTAGTTTGTTCTGGCATGGCCATAATCATTCAAGCCCTGTACATTGTACAGAAAAGTCAGGCTCCTGAATTTTTTTATATTTTTTATCCCAACTTCTGGAGTACATGTGCATACCAAGGCCTTAAATATTATATCATGTTCTTCCTCTTCTGAGACAATTAGCATGATATTATCAATATAGTGGATCAAGATGATGTTCTTTGGACTATCCAAATGGTCAATATCTCTTCAGACTGTTTATGAAAGATAGTGGGAGAATCAACAAAGCACAAGAGCAAAACTATAAACATATAGTGTTCATTAATGTAAATTTGTAGTCTTGATAGTGGTAGAAAAAAGAATTGATCGAGTCAATGGCACAATATAAATGTATGAAGATTTATTCATCAGCTCTAGTAAAGATAAAGTGGATATTATTTGTGTTATTTTTGGTTGAGTTTGGGGTAACCTACTTTGATTCACCAGAATCTTTTCATTTCTGCAGAAGTAAGATTGTTGAATAAAACTATATAACAGTGATCACCTCCAAGTATCCTTTAAATTTTTAAAATTGGCTACATTCTTGGGATTCAATATAGTTTCATTTACTTCTTTGGCCAGTGGAGGATTGAAAAATGTCAGAGACTTGCACTTGGAAATACCAAATATATTGACTATTTTTTAAAATTATTTTATTGTGACAAGAACACTTAATATAAGATATACTCTCTTAAATCTTTAAGTGTACAAGTCATCACCAAGTATAGATATAATGTTGTACAGCAGATTTCTAGAGCTTA
The DNA here is from genome assembly GCF_000151845.1 of Pteropus vampyrus. Lineage (NCBI taxonomy): Eukaryota > Metazoa > Chordata > Mammalia > Chiroptera > Pteropodidae > Pteropus > Pteropus vampyrus. The sequence goes on from NW_011888839.1 coordinate 4,406,134, forward strand.
ATCATTTCTTTAATGAAACTTTTTGCTTGTTCATTAGTAACCTCCCATTTTCTCCTCCCTGTAGTTCCTGGTAACTGTCATTCTACTATCTGCTCTGTGAGACCGATTACTTTAGATACCTCATATAAGTGTAATCATGTAGTAATCTGTCTTTCTGTGAGTGGCTTATTCCACTTAGCATAACATCCTCAAGGTTCAGTCATGTTGTCACATATTACATAATTCCCTTCTTTTGTGAGGGGAATAATTCTATTACATGTATATACCACAGTTTCTTTACCATTCATCTGTCAGTGGATAGTTACGTTGTTTCTACATCTTGGATACTGTGAATAGTTCTGCAGTGAATGTGGGATGCTAATGTTTCTTTGAGATCCTTATTTAAATTATTTAGGATAAATATCCAGAAGTGAGATTGCTGGATCATGTGATGTGATAATACTGTTTTTAATTTTTTGGAGGAATGTCTATACAGTGTTCTATTGCAGCAGCATGATTTTTGCATGTCAATCAACAGTGTGCAAGAGTTCTAATTTATTTGTATGCTGGCCAATATTTGTTGTCTTTCATTTTTTTGACAGTAGCCATCCTGATGAGTGTATGGTGATCTCTCATGTGGTTTTGATTTTCATTTCCTTGATGATTAGTGACGTTGAGCATTTCTCATAAACCTGTTGGCCATTCGTATGTCTTCCTTGGAGAAATGTTATGTAAAAAAAAAAATGAAATCGAACCCTTATCTTATATCATACCAAAAAATCTTCTCAAAATGGGTTAAAGACTTAAATATAGGACATGAAACTATAAAACTCCTAGGTTAAAAAAGGGGGCGGGGCTTCTTGATATTGGTCTTGGCAATGATTACATAGATATGACCTAAAAAGCACAGGCATATAAAACAAAAATAAAAAAGTGGGACTACATTAAACTAAAAAGTGTCTGCACAGCAAAAGAAATAACCAACATAGGGGAAAAGGTAACCTATGAAATCAAAAATATTTGCAAAACATATATTTGATAAGAAGTTAATCTCCAAAATATATAAGGACCTACTACAATGTGTGTGTGTGTATGTGTATATATGTGTGTATATACATATATATATATATATATAAACTGATTAAACGATGTTCTAAGTACCCACATGTCATGACTCTTATCCCAGAGGCCAAGAACCCAAAATGAGGTTTTTGACAATTACCGTGTTTATTGAAATTGTATGTTCAGGGCAGGGTGCGATGTAAACAAACACTGTGATGCCACATCCTGGCCATGATTTTTTTTTTTTTTTTTGCTTTTCCAACTCATTTTGAGATGTTAATCATAATGATGCTTTGGGTCTTTGGGCATCAATGCAACCTTGGATCATTTGCCCACTAGTCCTTGAAATAGTTGGATTGTCTTCTTTCCATACTGCTCTGTTACCTAAGTAAATAACTGTAGATCTCTTTAGGAAAAGAGTAGGTGATCATTTTGATGTACCATTACTCTTTTCTTTTGGAGATGAGGCCTTTTCTCAGTCATTTTAGTTTTAAGTTTCAAAATTGGTTCAGGTTCATTAACAGAGCAAGGGATTATGAACTTTCTCTTGGAGCACTAATAGCAATCTACTGAGTCTTTATTCTGATGATAAAAACTGAGTAGTACCCTCGTGGGTTCATCTGATTGCTACAAGAATGTTAATTTTTAGTAAATAACTCTGTGACCTCTATAACTACTTTGTGCCCCTGTGAACTTTTACCAACTGCTCCTCTCACTAATCATGATACTGTTTATCATAATTATGTTTTTATTGATTCAGTTAGTGAAGTGCCACCAACTGACCTTCATATTTCAAAATCCTATTAGACCCATTGTTATCAGCGAGTCTACTTTTGTAATGTTATCTCTTACCTCTAGCCATGATCAATAGATGTAAGGCACCACTTATATTCTTAATGCTTGAGACCTTCTCACTAATATATTCCTTATGACTTTTGTAAATTACGTACCTCGGGCAGTTCTGTGGAACAAAATCTTATTTGGATCTCCTAGCCTTATGTGGAATATGTCCAGCCCATCATGACCACCTTGAGCCTTTTAATCTCTTTGTCCACTTACTGTGACAATATTTCTCTAATATTTAGTGTAGCAATCACTATTTTATGCATCTAGGAGCTATCACAGTAATGAGTTCACATGATCTCCAAAGGTCCTTGTTGCAGAGTTAAATTCTGTATTCAGGAAATTACTTCCGAATCAATAAGCTCTTGTTCGTCCAAACTTTTGTTCCTGTTGTTCCTTCTTCAGTCATCCTCAAAATCAAATTGCACACACACTGTTTCTGATTCCTGTTGGTATATTTTTGGCTTTAGGTTTTATAGCTCCTTTGGAGCATAGTCCCTTTCCTTTCTTATCAGGCCTACCATGATCCTGTATGCATTATGTTTTAACCAAGTCCTTGTTTTAGGCTCATTATTGGGAGGAGAGAGGAAGCAGATTTGGGAGTGTAGGATAGTCTTGAAGAGGAAAACCTCAGTATTGTTTCTAAGCAAGTGGAGAGTACTAGCTTTTAATATGGAAGGGTGAGCCACTTAGCATGCTCAGAGCATTACAATAATCTGAAAGATTCAAAGCTTTTTAGCCAATAACTAAGTTGTATCTAACCCATATGTCAGCATCTCATTCTTTTCCAAGGAGGACTAGGAAGTCAATATAACAAACCTATCTTGGTGGAGAATTTAAGCTGCTTTGAAGCTTGGATATTCTGAAGATTAAAAATTGGAGTTCGATCATAAGTTTCTAAGCTGCAGTAGATGAGAGTCTATTTACAAGCTTCCAATATGGCTCACCAGTTTTCATTTTTAGCCTTTAACTAGCAATTAATTACTCTTATATTTTCATTATCATTTTCCAAAGCCTCAATCAAGCTCAGCAATATCCAATTATTCCATTACCCTTATACTTAGTATCCCTTTTGTATTTATTGAAAGCTTAGATAATTACAGACAGTAACGTACTGTTTTTTTTTAATTTTCACTATTTTATAATTTCAGTTCACCAATAATAGTTTTACTTACCACCTATAACAAGGAATATCTATGTTTCACCTACAGCCAGTGATGAGCTTTTCATTGTCATCCTGGTGTTATAATCCAGATTTAGCATCCCATCCTGTGCTTTCTTTCTCTGATCTTTCTTGGTGTCACAGGTCATAGGCTTATATACCTGAGAAATATATTCTAAGGTAGAGTTTAGTATATAATATGCTTAAAAAGCATCTTTGGGATCAATACGGTGGAAAAGAAGGGAATAAAGCAAAGTGATAAAGAGAAAGAAATTAAGTTACAATTTGTCACAAGAGTGTTGGCAGACTTTATAGAAAGCTCTGGACTTTCAAAGTTATTCTTACTGTGCACTCCCACATTGATCAGTCTTTAAAAGAGGCCCATCCCCAAAATAAGTACGATCTTGAATGAAATGGATCTGTACAGCTGAGGCAGTTCCTGAAGAATTTGACAAAAAAGGCTATTGATAACAGTCCCAGAAGTTGTGTGAGAAAGTCCTAAATAAAGGCAGGTGAATTGCAGTTTATCACAACATACATTTAACAAAGGACTTCCACTCGGAATATAAAAGGAATTCCTAAAATTAATAACCATAATGTAATTTGAACCTAATTTTAAAAATAGGTAAAGATATGACCAAATATTTCATAAATGAAGATACCCAAAGAGCTAATAAACCTATAAAAGTGAACATAATTAGTCATTAGGAAAATCCAAATTAAATGCACATTGACATAGATACCAACTACAATGGCTAATAGTGAAAAACCAAAAACAAATACTGTAATATCAATTATTGTCATTGATGTGGTTCAAATGGAACTGTCGAACATTGCTTTTGGATGTGTAAAATGGTATAATTATTATTGAAAGTTTCTTAAACATTCGCCTACTGTATTATCTAGCAATTTCACTCCAAAAATAAAATTGACACAAAAACTTCTAATAAATATCCATAGTAGTTTAATTTATAACACTTAGACCAGGGAAAAGCAATATCCAAAACAGGTGCATCAATAAGCAAATTGCAATGTATTCATACAATTGCTTATTATTCAGCAATAAAACTGAGTAGACCACTGATGCATACAAAAACATGAAATCCAACAATATTTTATTGATTGAAAGGAACCAGATACAGAAAAAAAGTATGGATTCCAAGATTTCATTTCTATGAAACTCAAGAACAGTAAAACTAGTAAATGGTAATAAATATCAGAAGGGAGGATGCCTGTTGTAGTCATGGTAATGGGTACTACAAGAATGGAAACTGACTGGAAGGAGGCAAAAGAGAACTCTCTCAGGTTATGGAATTGTTCTAAAAATTTATTTGAGGAATAGCTACCTGGGGTACATGAATATATGTTTATCAAAACTTATTTTGTTATATAATTAAAAACTATACATTTTCTGTATGAAAATTTTGCCACAATTTAAAAATGTTATCATTTTGAATACTCTAGATATACAAGCACCTGAAGGAAAAAGATCTTTTACACAAATGAAAAAAGTTACCTTTTTCATTGCCACAGAATAATAAAGCGTAGAAAGGAGTATGCATTAGTTAGAAAATAATACTGGTTAATGTAATAAAAACTCATAAAATATTAGTGATATAACATTATAAAAGTTTATTTCTCACTTATATAATATCAGAAAATGAAATAAAAGCAAAGCATCTGTCCTGAGAAATTTGAGTCCAAGCTCTTTCTTAGGAGTCCTGGCTATTTCTATCTCGTAGCTCTGGCATCTCTGAGTGTTTCTTTTAAGATCATAGATGAGAGAGTGGTAAAGCAGAATCTAACAGATGATCTTAGAGGCTCATCCTGAAATTGGTATAAATCACTTCTGCAATTTATATTTGCTGGAATTAATTATGTAACATCTAGATGATAATGATAGATATAGATATGGATATAGACATAGATGACCCAGCTAAGAAAGCTGGGTGTGTAACCTTTATGTATACACGGGGAAGAGAAAAAAGGAGAGTTTAGCATCTAGCATTTCTCTACCAGAGGACATATTTTTGCTTACTTTTTTATAATACTTGTACTAGGGAGTATAAAGCACATATTTAGCCTCATGCAAACTGAGAGGTCTTTCTACAGACATATAATTAGTAACAAATATTTTGATTAATGTAATAAAAGAAAATAAACTTAAAACATTTTTATGAAAAATTGGCAAGAAAAATGGTATTTAATGTGAATTTGGAGCAACTGAAAATGTAGAACCAATTTTAAAAATAATAATTTAAGTCAAATTTCCTCAGTAATTAAGAGTCTGTTGGTGGTAATGATTTAATATTATTATTTATATTCTAAATCAGAAACAAATGACCACTGCTGTTTTGCTGCCAGTTTTCTGGTGGACATCTAGTTCATATCCTGGACATGAGAATTTCTACTACTACTCTGTCATTACATCTTTGCAAAGAAGCAACATAATCTAGCATGCCACTTCTCAGGACCAACCTGCCGAAGATTTACAACTAAAAATTGTGCTTCATTTCTTTCAGTATTTCCAACTCCGAGGCCACTCTATGTTCAGTACAAATAGGTTAAGTATTCTTCTCCATAGAACTCTAAACTCATAGGACTATGATGTCAGAATAATCTTTGTATATCCTTTTCTTTATTATCTTTCACTCTAAGATCTCTTCATCCTACGTAAAGCATTCACGCAAATAGATCATAGAGTGTTGATAACCAGTGTTAATTTAGGATCAGTCATGCCATTCCTCTAGACTAATAAAGTATCTGTCATCTTAATGTGGAATAGGAAAAAAAAAAAAAAAACAGAGAGATTTGTAAAATAAAAAGATTGTATCAAAATAGAAAATATTTTAATCATATGGCTTTAGTGTTTACTCCAGATATAGAATGGAAAGTAAATAAGATCTCATAGTATCATCCAACTTAATGTCATTCATTTATGGTATGCATGTGTGTGTATGTGTGTATTAAATAGCATTTATAAGTGAGTAAATTTTATTTAAGTTGAATATTATATGTATAAAATTATAGGTATAAAATTTTAACAAAATGTAAAGGTTTTAATATATTTACAAAATCATATGTATAAAATTAGAGCAAAACTAAAATTAGTACAAGTTTTAAAATTCTTAACTGATATTTTGTGATCTTAATAATTATTACAGGTATTGATAGACATAACTACTTGGACTTAGAGGAATCTGTAAAATTAATATCTGCTGCCCAGAATTTGAAAGATCTTTATAACTTCTTTCCCATAATATACAAATATATGTATGTATTGTGATTGATAATAAAGTATGCCACAAATAATTTGTTGCTATTGCTAATTATAAAATCAAATGTTGTAATAATTTTAATATTTTAAATATGTTAAGCAAATTAAATTAGTTCACATTTTCATTGTTGTTTTCTGTTATCTTAAGTGAGAAATGATTAAAGTCTTAAATGTATAAAAATAAAATATGAAAGTGTGAAGAATATCACTATATACATCATTACTTTAATAAAAGAAATTTCTGAATCTATGATGAACATTAATTTTTTATTTAAATTAACTCATTTAAATCTGAATAATGTATTCTCTTCTTTCTTATCTGAGATTGTACTAAAGCTTGCCTATTCCTCAAAGATGTACCTCTTTTACTCAACCACTTACATATAATACCTAATTTTTCTCCTCTAACATTTTATTGCTGTTATTTACTATTAGGTATAGTCACATTTGAGATCACCTGTTAAAAATAGGACAATAACTTCCTAGTGCAAACTGGTTACTAAACTCAGGTTCAGCTACTTGCTGCCCTTAAGCCAATAATTCATTAGGTAATAATTCAGGGAGACAAGAGTTTGGAAGAAGAAAAGAAGGTTTATTCAAGAGCGGGAATCCTGAGAAGACAGTAGACTTCTTTCACAAAGGCTGCCCTGCTGCTTCACTGCAGGCAGGAGTTATTATAGGGAAAAGAGCTGGACAAGGGATAAGGGAGAATTTCCAAAGCCCCAGGTAGAGGCCAAGGCCATCTATCTCGCTTCTGGCCTTGGCTTCGTTCTCAGGCAGCCTGGAGGGTAGGTAATAAAAAGACAAAAGAATTAACGAGGGTGTGGGCAACTCTTCTATTAGGGTACCTGTGTCACCTCGATGAACTCTCCTGCTCAGGCTGCTCTAATGAGCAATCTGAAGCTGGTCTAGTGAAGTCTTAGAAGGATTTAACAGTCAGTTTGGGGGCATTAAATGGTCTAGGAACTGTTAGCTCTCTTTGAAGTCTGTTTCTAGAGTTCTCAATCAAGCAAACTGTTTATCTACAAATTAGACATTAGTTAACAAGGCACTTTTATGTACATAAATATGAGAGTGAGATTGTAAAGACAAAAAGGAAAAAAAAAGAATAAAAATGAAAACCATTCACAATTACAATCCCCACTGTCACTTTCTCATCTCCATTTCTATGGAAGTTTTGTTGATCTACCTATAGTGACAATAATTTATGAAATGCTGGAACTTGCAATGAGAAATAGCATTCAGTTTCTTTAGTTGGAGGAAGAGTTCTAAGGTACATTTGCTTTCTAGTTGTCAAGGCCTGCATACATAGTTATACTTACTATAAGTATTTAGAATATTCCATAAGAGACTGACATTAACACTGATACAGTTAAGCTTAACTTTACAATTCCTCCTAAGAAAGGTTTTATTCTTCATAGTATCTGGGAAAATAAATCAGAAAACTAAGGGAGAAGGCATAAAGAAGTGGAAAGGTAAGGTCAGAAAAAACAAGTGAGTTATAATACTGTTATTTTAGGTAAAGCCTGCTAAATCAGAGAAAAAGCTACCCCAAAGAAACAAAATTTGTGTGCAGTGTAAGGTTACAATTCCTATTACAAACCCAGTTTTTCAATTATTGATATAGATATATTCCTTTGTGCTGTCCCCTGGCCATCTCGAGCTAACCTCACATGCTTATATTACATCTTTTGGGAGGGGAGATAAGAGAAATCAGTCACTCTTTATAAATAATAATAAATATAATAATAATAAAGTTTATGAACGTTAGAAATGAAGCACTACGATTGAGGCAAATAAAGAGCTAAAAATGATCAGAGAAAATGATACATATGAAAGTTCAAGAAGATGCAAAACATTTATATTTGAAGTCTTTAAAGGAAAAAAAGTACAACATATTTAAAATAAAATGGTGTGTATTGAAAACATATACCTAGTCCAAATGAAAACTGGCCCAAATTGTTAATTTTGGCTATAGCATGGTAAAGCGATTGAATTCTAATGCAAATAAAGAATTTTTTGGGAACCCAGGCCAAAGATCAAGTCATTTATAAGGGAAATGCAGTGTGGCCTCAAACTCTTCACAGCAATATTCAGCCCTTGATGACAATGGAGCAACACTTAACAAATTGTTAGGAAATCAAGGACGAGATAAGGATTTTATACAGTTAAATATATCTTACATGTGAAGTCAATAGAAATTTCAATGTATAAGAGCTAACAGAGTATTGCTCTTATAAACCCTTCTCAACAGTCACTATTAGAAAGATAAACCAGCAAATAACAAGGCATAATATACTCATTAGAATTGCTAAAACCCAAAAGTTTAAAAGACTATGTTGGCAAAGATGTGAAAAAACTAAACCCTCATACATTGCTGATGGGAATGTAAAATCTATTTGTTATTTTAAAAATAAACATATGCTTAACATATAATCAAGCATTTCTAAGAGAAATAAAAATATATGTCTACACAAAATTAGCATTTAAATGTTCATAGCAGAATTATTCATATTAGCCAAGAAGTAGAAACAGTCAAAATGTCGATCAGTTGATGAGTAGATAAACAAAATGTGATATAACCACTCAGAAATAAACAGAAGTGAACTGCTGTTACAGATAAAATTGTACAATCTCAGTGAAGGGGTATTTGACATGGTAAAAAATTATCCATGAATTTTTCATTTACCACTGCAGTAACAAATGGATAAAAGTATCTTAGAGATACTCGCGCCAATAAAAAAAAAGAGAGAGAAAAAAAATGGCATGTATAAATTCGTTTCATGTGACTTTATTTAAAATATCCAAAGCCTGAAATAACCCAAATGTCCAGCTGAAGAGGAAATGTTGAATAAAATGTGTTGCATACCCCACAGAGTAATATACTTACATAAAAAATGAGCAGAATTCCTTTGCACTGATAATTTCAACATGCATATGTGTCTGCATATACATATGTAATATATAGTATAGTTTATATGCATACTATATAGTAAAATTGCAAACTTTAAAAATGTACTAAGTGAAAAAGGAAAATGCATTTTTGTATCTAATTGTAATTGCAAACTAGAAAACAAAGAAATGTTTAGCTATGGGAGTCAGAGGAACAGAGTTAACAAACAGAGTAAAAGCACAACTTCCTATGGATAAATTTTAATATAGTGAGACTTAATTTTTAGAAAAATTACCCTTATTGCATCTAGATCATTTTAGAATGATGGATAGATATATAGATGGATGGATGGATGGATGGATGGATGGATGGATGGATGGATGGATGGATGGATAGATGGATGGATGGATAGCTACAATATATTTAAGAAATTATTAAATGTAAAGGATTTAAAAATTAAAATTAATTTATTCTGTACATCAAATAGACAAAATAATGAGGAAAATTTTTTATTAAATTTATTGGGGTAATGTTGGTTAACAAAATTAAATAAGTTTCAGTGTACAACTCAATAGTACATCATCTGTATATTGCATTGTGTGTTCACCACCCAAACTCAAATCTCCATCCATCATCATATGTTTGACCCCCTTGACCCTTATCCACCCCTCCCTTTCCCTCTGCTAACCACTAAATTGTCCTCTGTGTCCATGAGTCTCTGTTTGTCATGTCCATTTGTTGCTCTCAGTTTTTTTTATCTCACATATATGAGTGAAATCATATGGTTCTCAACATTTTCTGTCTGACATTTCATTCAGCATGATTATCTCAAGAACCATTCATGTTGTCACAGATGGCAGTGTTTCATCCTTTCTTATGGCTGAGTTATATTCTATTGTTAAAGACTTGGATATGGAAAGGAACTCCTCAAGTGCCAACTCCTAAAGTAAACTGATCTTCAAGATACCAGGCTTGGAACACTATTGTTATCCTCTATTTTGATTCTAGTTGGTGTTAAATGTATATTAACCTTGAGAATATGATCAGTCTAAATAATAGCTTATGTGGGTTGGAAAAGGTTAGGTTCGTGCTCTATTTAGGGTCTGTTCACTGTATGTGATGGTTTAATGATAGTCTCCATACTATGCTGTGCTGTAATGTTAGCTGCCAAAGACAACATGGACAAATTCCTTTATAATCTAGATGTAGGGAAGAGTATTCTAACCATGCAATTAAACTTTTTTGATAAAGTTAATTACATAAAAGTATTCAAAAATATGCCACCTAGAAGTTAATTTGAAATAAACACCGACACCTCAGAAAAAATTATATATATATACACACATATATATATGAAATATATAGACTCTTTATATGTCTAAATATGTGAAAATGACTAAAAACATCATTTAAAATTGTATAAAAATGCTTTAATACATCCCTTAAACATAATAAAAGACGTTTAATCTCACAGTTAGAAAAATGCAAATCTATAATACAGTGAGATACCACATCTCCCTTAACAGATTGGCACAGTTAAAAAAATATAATAACACATCCTTTGGCAAGGCTTTGGGGAAACAGGAACTTTCATATATTTCTGGTAAGCATGCAAATTGGTACAACTGTTTTGGAAAGCAATTGGGAATATCTAACAAACTATACATGGATTTATCTTTTGACTCAGGCATCTCACTTTGGGGAATTTATTTACCCTCAAGATATATATGCAACAATACAAAAATTTCTATGCACCACGTTATTCATTACAACATTGCTTATAACTACAAAACATTGGAAACAAATCAAAGGCCCATTCATAGAAGAATTGTTGAATAAACTATGATACTCTGTAGGTTTAAAAAACAGGAGAAAGATTTTATTTGCAATGATTTCTGGTAAATAATGTTAAGTAAAAAATGCTAATTAAAAAGAATATAAGAAAAAATGTGTCTACTCATTTTTACAAAGAGAGGCACAGGAAGAATAAAGAAAGTTGTAATGCATTTTAAAATATTCACATTACAGAAAATATAAAATCATGGTGCTTATAGGGAAAAAAAAGTTTTTCCAAATTTCCAAAACACATTGATATTATTGAGATCTATGTCTTATGGTTGCTAGAATATATCAAAGGAGTCTCTGGTCTTAGGAAATTGATGGTATAGTATAATAAGAAGTATAAATCAACATTTCAGTATTTAAAAGTAATAGAGCAATAGAGATTCGTTGGTGCTGTGATGGAAATATGCGTAAATGAGGTATGGTGTATTATGAAAAGCACCAAGGATGTTGAATCTAACTAGGATTAGGTATTTATCCGTAAATGTACATGCACCCTGATGTTTATTGCAGCTTTATTCACTGTGGCTGAGACATAGAAATAACTGAAATGGCCTTCGATAGATGATTGGATTAAGAAGATGTAGTATATGTAGTGAGGTATATGTTTCTTACTCAGCCATAAGAAAGGATGAAATATTGCCGTTTGCGACAACATGAATGGATCTTGAGATAATCATGGTAAATGAAATAAGTCAGACAGAAAATGTTGAGAACCATATGATTTCACTCATATGTGGGATAAAAAACTGAAAGCAACAAACGGACATAACAAATGGAGACTCACGGACACAGAGAACAGTTTAGTGATTACCAGAGGGAAAGGCGGGGGTGAGTAAGAGTCAAGGGGCTCAAACATATGGTGATGGACAGAGATTTGACTTTGGGTGATGAACACACAATGCGATACACAGATGATGTATTATTGAGTTGTACACTGAAATCTATATAATTTTGTTAACCAACATTACCCCAATAAATTTAATAAAAATTTGAGATAATTGTAAATTCATATGTAGAGTAAGAAATAATAAAGGAAGGCCAAAGCTACCTTTACTCGAGATCTTTAAATAGTAACATTTTGAAAACTGTGGTAAAATAGTACAACCAGAATATTTTTATACAGGCAAAATCAGAACCATTCCATTATTACAGTTATCCTTCACTCTGCCCTTTTATAGCCACTTCTACACTCTTCCACCTCTTCCTTCTCTTTAATCTCTGGCAACCTTAAGTTTGTTCTCCATTTCTAATATCTTGACATTTCAAGAATATTATTTCCAGAATATTATATAAACGGAAAAACACACATATAATGTTGGGAATTGCATAATTTTCTGCAGATTGATCTATATTGTAGTATGTATGTATAATCTCTTCTTTTTTATTTTTGAGTAGTATTCCATTTCATGAATGTATTACAGTTTGTTTATTCATTCACTTATTGAAGATATTTGGGTTGTTTCTAGTTGAGAACTATTATGACTAAGACTGCTATATACATTCACATACAGGTTTTTCTATTAACATAAATTTTCATTGCTCTGGGATAGATGCTCAAGAGTATAAGGGCTGGTTCATACAGTAATTGCATATTTAGTTTAGTTTAGTTTAGTTTTATAAGAAGCTGTTGAACTGTTTTACAAAGTGGTGACTGTACCTTTTTACATTCCCACTAGAAATGTATAAGTGGCCCAGTTTCTCTGTATCCTTACCAGGATTTGGTGGTATGTATGTATGTGTGTATGTGTGTATGTGTATGTGTATATATATAGATTTATTTTTAGCTTTTCCTTAATGACTAATGATTTCAAATGACATTTTGTGTGCTTATTCTGTATATTCTCTTCATCGTAATGTCTCCTTTGCCCATTACCTAATTGGATTTTTTAATTTTTATTGTAAAGTTTTGAAAGTTGTTTATATAAGCTCTATCCTAATGTTTTGTTAGATATGCATCAAATATTTTCTCCCAGTCTGTAGCTTGTCTTCATTATTTTAACAGGGTCTTTCAAAAAGCAAAATTTTTAATCTTGATGAATTTTATTTCTTGAATTTTTCCTTTTTTGTATTATGCTATGGTGTCAAATATAAGAACTCTATGTTTAGTCCTAGATCTTGAAGAGCTTTCTATTTCTTTTTTAAAAGTCATCATTTTTCATTTTACATTTAGTACAGGGTCCATTTTGAGTTAAATGTCCAGTTGTTCAAATAATATTAGTTGAAAAATTTCCTTTCTCCTTTAAATTGTTTTTGTACTATATCAAAAATCAAATGTGTATATTTGTATGGATCTATTTCTCTATTCTGCTCCATTGATCTATATTTATATACCTCATCAATATCAAACTAATTATTCATTATATATAATAAACTACATAAAAAGCTCTATAATATGTCAAAAACTGGTAGAGTGATTCTTTTTATTTTATTTTTTTCTCAAAATTATTTTATCTATTCTAGCTCTTTTTTTCTAGCCATATAAATTTTAGCATAATTTTGTCTATATTCATAAAAAATCTTGCTGAGATTTTGATGGGAACTGTATTAAACCCATGTATCAATTTGGGCCATGTATTTCTCCATTTGTTTAGATATTCTTTGATTTTCTTCAACAGTATTTAGTGTTTTTCAGCAAAGAAGTTTTGTACTTGTTTTATGAGATTTGCACCACAGAATTTAACTTTTTCAGTGATTATAAATGGTATTATATTTTTAATTCTGGTGTCCATGGATTTGTTTCTACTACATAGGAATATAATTTATTTTGTATATGTAGTTTGTTTCCCACAGTGTTGCTGAACTCACTTATTAATTCCAGGAATTTTAGGGTTTTTTGTAAATTCCTTGGGATTTACTATATTAATAATAATGTTATATACGGTTTTAGTTTTATTTCTTCATTTATGACTTATATGACTTTTATTTTTTCCCATGCCTCATTGCACTGGCTAAAACTTCCAGTAGTATGTTGAAATTTAAGAGTGGTGAGAGTGAGCACCCTTGCCCTTTTTCCTGAACTTAGAAAGAAAGCATTTTGTCTATCATCAGTAAGTGAGATAGATGTTGGCTAAAGGTGCTCTTTATCAAGTTTAGAATGTCCACCTCTATTCTTAGTTTGCTAATTGACAGTTTTTATCATTAATTGATGTTAGATTCTTGTACAATTTTATTTATCAGTTGATATTATCACATGATTTTTCTTTTTTAACCAGTTAATATTCTGGACTATATAGATTGAGTTATTTCAGGAATAAATCCCACTTTTTAATGATATACACTTATTTTTACATTTTGCTGCATTTTATTTGGTAATAATTGTTAACACTTTTTCTGGCTTTATGCATGGAGGATAATGGTCTGCAGTGTTTTTGTTTTTGTTTTTTTGTTGTTTTTGGTATTTTTTACTTTTGTTTTTTATTGCTTTTGGCTGCTTTTGGTTTCTGGATAATGCTAGCTTCATTAAATGAATTGTGAAGCTTTCTTTCCTTTTCTGAAAGAGATCATGTAGAATAATGTTGATTCTTCATTAAGTGTTTGGTGATATTCTCCACCCAGTGGAAATGAAATTCTAGCAATATACTTGCACTTTTGTGATATCTCTCTAACTAGAATGTTGAGATACCTTTATATACCCTTCGCCGGTGTTAATATCTAGGCTCCTCACTCAGCCTTTGTTGGTACAGGGTGGAAGACAACTTTGTTTCTGTCATTTTTGGGTGGAGTAGAATGTTTCTTTCTAAAAGATTTCTTACATATTTGTTTGTTTTGCTAGGCATTCCCTTTATTTTATTTATTTATTTATTTATTTATTTATTTATTTATTTATTTATAGAAAGGGCAGGCATTGGGGGTCTTTTTTTTTTTTTTTTTGGTCTTTATCTGTTGCTTTTTCCTTGTTGCCAGCTCCTTCAGCTCCAAATTTGAGAGATATAAAGCAAAAAGAAATTCCCAAAAGCTCATTGCTGTTTTTTCCTTGGGTCCTCATGTCTGTACATAGTGTACCTTCTTTCCTTTTCTTCCCTTATGTTTTAAGATATATGTATATATATTCCATGGATGTTGGTGCTTTGGGGGGTGGATACATAATAGAAGGATAGGGAAAAGTATGTCTACTCCATATTTCTGAAATTGGAAATCTCACTCTTTCTAAAAATTTTAATGTGAAATTTTAAGATTAAAAACAATATGTTCTAACACAATGCTAATTCAACTTTCAAACCTTTCATTCTAATTGCAATAGACATTTGAGTCTAGTCTAAACATAGATTATAATATTCAAAACAGAGAGTGCTCAGCCAAAATATCAGTCAATTACATGGTCAAAGAATTACATTAACAAATACTTCTGATCCTTTTATATGATGAAAGCATTATCCAAGAAAAGAAAAAGACTTGAGATTCAAGAAATATAACAATTTACTGAGTAAAGCCATGAGAAGAAATACAAAAAGGTCAATAATAAGAACTGGACACTATGCTTAAATTACTTAAGAGTAGAGTAGTCAGGTAAATAACTATGTATATTCCCCCCACAATAAAATTGAGTCTTTGTTAAAATATTCTAAGAATTTAAATGATTTTCATACAAAACTGTAGTCATAGTATAATAAATATGCGTGAAAAATCACAATATATTTGCTCATATTCCTTCCTTCTATATATAAAGTTCAATTTTTGCTCACAAAGTACAGTTTTATGTCATACAATTGCACCTTATTTCTTGTTTTATTTGCATTACTACATATTTACATACAACGTAATAATATATGCATAATATTATAAGCACTGATTATTTAAAATATTGTTTTAAAAAGCTTATTAAAATAAGCAAAATATAAGACACGAATATGATTAAAATGTAATATTAGAGTAATTTTGGACAAAAGAGATTTTAAATAATAATATAAAATTATGTATCATTAAATTTCAAATATAACAAATTATAAAATGCCTTGAAGAAAATGTAAATGCAAAGTAAAAGAAGAAATGAGAAATGAAATTTAACTAATACTTAACAAAAATAGAAATAGTAATAAAAAAATGTACCCCCATCACGCACCTTACAAAGTCCTACATTTTTAGAATTTTTAAAGGATTGATCAGCCATATTTGCTTCATAAAAAAAAGATTGTCTCCCAAACTATGCCATGTAATAGAATAAGAAAGAAAGTTTACAACTTATTTGATAAGTGTGAAAATTAAATTAACACAACCTATTTAAATCAGCATAAGTAAAACATAAATATAGTATTGTGAAAAGTAATATACAAATGCATATAATTAAA
>NW_011888839.1:4423489-4454521 GCF_000151845.1 Pteropus vampyrus
ATTTTATATTATACAATTTCTTATTTTGTGTTCTAATTGCATATATAGTTCATCAGATATCTGTATTACTAAGACATCTATTTACTAGAATGTCTTTAAAAACATCTCCATCTTCCATGACATGAAAATGCCATACACTGCTACTACACAGGTTTAGCCCATTAAAGGATATAATACTCTAGTCCTTGTGAAAATAACATGTATTTTCTTGTATATATGTATGTTTTTCTTTTTTCTTTTCATTTTAGTCTACTCTATCTAGTATTTTCCTTTCTTCCACTATTTAGCAAGCACATTGTTTAGTCAAAATATCTGTTACATAAAGCCTGATTTATTCTCAATTCTGTTATTTAAAAAAGAACGTGTGTCTTAAGTTATATGTAATATCTATTCTTGATTTTTTCCTCTCATTATTATGTGTTTGGATATAGTACTTTCATTTCTTAATTGCTTTTTTTATTCTCATTATTGTTTAGATGAACAGTAAATGCATATCAATATACATATGAGTTCTATTTTTAAAAATAGCATCTAATTACTAGTTTAAATTTATTCTTCCAAAGGCACATATTTATGTTAAAAAAGAATATATTATAGATTGTTTCACATTTTAAAATTAATAGTTTAGAGAATTATTTCATAAGAAATAGGATTTGACCTATAAAGCTGCAAAGGTTATAGTCATTGGTTTTATCTCAGATTGTGCACAGGTTACCAGAAATCATGATCTTAAAAAATAGGAGAGAAAAATAAATAAATAAACAAACATTTCAGGTGATATAAAAGTGATAAAATTCACTACCATCTGGAAGATAAATAAATGAGTTAAACTGTACCTCTAAAATCTGTAGGTTAGTCATAGTTTCCCTGAAGTTGCTCCAATATATTGTTCAGCTAATTTCCAAAAATTTACTAAAGATTTCAAACATTTTCTGAAACTGATATTGTAGTCTAAAGATACAAAAAATTTTGTTGGATTACTCTTGAAAAACTATTTTGTCACTCATGGGCAATTTGGAGCAAAGCTAACTAATTATATTATGTGTGCACAATGTATTCAAAAAAGCAAACAGATACCAGATGGCAATAAAAAGGCAATTATCAATAACACAGCAAGAAAGATTTACCCACATCAATTAAATCTATCAAACCAGTAGGAATCGAAATAAATAAGTTAATTTGCATGCATCTTCTACTTCCAGATATATAAAAGGTTAGATAAAATATCCATCAGTAGGCTTTCTGCAATAGCCAAGGCAGACATTTCATTTACACATATTAGCCAGGAAAAAGATTTCTTATAGTTTAAAAATGAGATCACAATTAATGTCTACAGATTTTGCTATGTTATGACTGGGAGAAGGGTACATGGCAGAGAAGATTTTACTGTCACTAAAGGATAAAAATCTATATATTCAATATGCTCTTGAGAATCTACTACAAGTATGATTAGGACCATGGCACTAGTTCTCAGAAACCATGTTTTTTCTCACTTAATAACTGCCTACTGCTATTTTCACAGTCTTCATTACAGTAGAAATAAACATTAAAAGGGTCTAAATAC
Source organism: Pteropus vampyrus (assembly GCF_000151845.1). Taxonomy (NCBI): domain Eukaryota; kingdom Metazoa; phylum Chordata; class Mammalia; order Chiroptera; family Pteropodidae; genus Pteropus; species Pteropus vampyrus. The sequence goes on from NW_011888839.1 coordinate 4,425,054, forward strand.
GATACTTGGATTGTAATTTTCTGGGAGCAAAATAAAAGCCATTAAAAAAAAAAAAACCATTTGGCAGTGGTTGATTAAATTCTGATCCATTCATCATTTTAACCATGTATATTTTGTTCTTTTTTGGTGTGTTAACAGCATCGTATCATCTTTAGAAAATCTGCAGAAAAAAAGATTCAATCTGGTTAGTGGCTTAGTGGCTATACTTTACAATTTATTGCTTTATAGTAACTAGTTTATTTTCTGCTCACTTTCATAGGACTGTTTCTTCACAGAAGTGTGTTTACACTAGTCAACCAAAATAAGTTGAGCTGAGAAGAATATGAATGACCTTGTGCCAGGCCGATTTGGCTTAATACCTAATTATTAACCAGATAGTTTATATTGATAGTCCAAGAACTATTATTTGAGAAATAGTTTCCTTCCTCCTGCCATCTGGTTTAGCATGGTATTTCAGGAAAGCCAAAATAATCTTAAAAATAAAATCTGGGACATGGTTCCATAGTCTAGTGGTTAGCATGTCTGCTTTACACACAGAAGGTCCTGGGTTCGCGCCCCAGTGGAGCCACAGTCCATGGTCTATAGCCATGCCACCCTGAACAAGTCAGATTCCGCCTGATCTTGGAAGCTAAACAGGGTCGGGCCTGGTTAGTACTTGGATGGGAGACCACCTAGGAAGACCAGGTACTGTGGGCATAAATAATAATAATAAATAATTTAAAAAAGAGATAAGATCTGTATGTGGATAACTAACATTGAACATGATGAAGTCGTAGACTTAACTTCATTCTAAAGTTTTCAAAATGTTAAAAGCCGGATTTTATAGTGTGTGGTAACCTGACTCTACATTTAATAAACACAATTGTTTCTAACTTACTTTGCTAGTCATTAGGATAAGGTAGTTCCACGGAAATTTGTATATTATGATATATATTAGTGCATATTTGCCACTGCAAGCTAATGATTCATTCCTTTAGTATAGGCAGAAAATTAATTAGTCGTTATCACTGAAATATTTAAAAAGATTTTTAAATCTGCACAATGGCTTAGGTATTTATCTACCTAAAATCTGAGATAAACCTTCCTGGATTGACTTTTCAGATGATTCTTATATGGACTTGCACATGTAGCTACCCTTCACTTGGAAAATGTTTATATTTCCTGAATAAGAGAGTTAACGAAGTTTATAAACATTATATCATTTGATTCTCTCAACATTTCTTTGAAATAGATTATTTTAAGAGGCTCATAAAATTTAAAGAATTATCCAAATGTGTTCAATTTGGACATAAGAGATCTAAGCTTAACCCATTACACTTAAGACTAAAATGCCATTAAGTGCCTTCTTTTAGAAACTGGTTTTTATGTTTGTATATTTTAACAGCAGAAAAAGGGACATATTTAATTAAAATTATTCTGAAATTTATATTTAATTTTAAATAGTGTATGTGAATGTTTATAATTGTTTTATTTGTAATTATCAAAAAACTGAAAAGAACCCAAATGTCAATCAACCAAAGAATAGATCAGAAAAGTATAGTATATCTATCTAGTGGAATGCAACTCAATAATAAAAAGAACTAAATAAGATAGATGAATTTCAAGTTCTAACCTGACTCAAAAACCAGGTACAACATCTGCATACTATATGTTTTATTTGTATGACATTTTGGAAAAGGAAAATTTACAGTGATAAGAAAAAAAATCAGTAGAGTTCAAAGCTGGCATGGAAGAAACAGATTACAAAGGGACATAGGGAAATTTTTTTGTTGTGATAGGAATATTCTAATTCTTAATAATGCTGGTTTGGTGTGTAACTGTATATATTTGTTATGACTCAAAGAACTGTGCAACTAAAAGGGGTGATGTGTTTACTGTATTTAAATTGTACTTTAGTAAATCTGATTTTAAAACATATATTTGTAAATTTTCTGAATGTATAAAAGAGATACAGTTTTTATAACTTTTCTATCTAAAATAAAGATTATGTAACAATTTATTGAAAAGCAATCAGCCTCAGGTATATTCTTATTAGCAGATTTTTATTTAGGATTAGCAGTGCATTTGAAGTATATTTTAATTCAAAATCAGATGAGAAATAGCAAAGGAAAGCCTGACTGAGGCAATCAGAAGTGACAAATGTAATGGCAGTGAAAACAGAAAAAATATACAAATTAGTGTTATTTACTCCTGAATAAAGCCAACATCCTCAAGAAGTGATACTCACTAAAAAGGTAAATAAGGAAAATCTACCTATTGGTAATAGTCCTTAACTGAAAGAAAAAATTCCCCCCACCCAGTAACCAAATACCCCTGACTGTAGCTTAAGTGTATTTGTGCCCAAACTTTTAAAACTCTTATTGTGTAAGTATCGTCAACTCAAAAAGTCAACATTCACACCCACAGAAAAATTGTATTGGATGAGATAAACAGGCAAGGAAGTTTATTCAAGTCTTTATTCAAGACTATTGCAATATGGAAGAAAGATTGAACTCAATGTCATAGCAGAGATTTTTGAGCCAGTGTCAGAGTACTGGAAGACATTAGCGGGAAGGTTAGTCAATGTGAATAACCATCCTTGTTTGCCAATTAATGTTTATCGATATTAGACTCCGACCCTCCTGTGAAACAGGGAAATAGGAGGACAATCTTTCCTGATGATTACAGTTCAAAGATATGGCTCTCAGATCCTGGAGAAAGATTCCTAAATTGTAAAACTGGCAAAAGTCTGGGAGAAGATTGTCATCCTAAAGAGACTTAGAAAGAACTTAAATCTACACATTTTCTAAAGTAAATAGTCTAAGAAAAGGGAGGTCAAGAGGTTGTAGTCAAAAAGAAACCTGTGTAAAGTTAAGTCAAGTTAAGGAAAATGTTAAGATAGTCTTAGTCAACATAAAGTAGGTACCAAGACTGTCAAAACTCTAGAACTCTACAGGAACCACTCTACAGGAACACTTCACTACGCCTCTTCCAAGAGATTTCATCACAAAAACACGTGAGCTGATCCTCAATGATTATCAGACAGCAGAAAACAAAAGGAAAAATAGAAGCTAGGCATGGTTAAATGATAAAATAATCTGTGAAATACTGTAAAATATGTACATTTGAAACGATTATATATCCAAAGAAATTTAAACAATGGAAAAATGAGCAAAACACTATAGTATTTTAAAATTAGATTTTAAAAAGGACCAAAAGGATTTTCTAATAATCAAAACATCTTTTTCATTATATTCACTGGACCCTTCTTCCATCTCTCTTTTAGTGAACATCACCATTATATCTCAGCAATTATTACGCCCTCTGCTCTGGCATTTCATATCTTTTAATAGAACTGCAAAACAAATTTGACACTTGGGTCAGTATTGGCTTTGCATTCCCTTAAAACAGGGCTTGTCACTTTGATCCATACTGAAAAAGTACAAAACAAAAACAAAGAAACAAAAATTCACACACTCCAAGGAATAACAATCAAATGGATATTTTAAGAAAGATAGCATAGATTTATGAAGCAGGATATTAAAACACAATACCAAGTCAATTCCCTATGCTTTTGCATAGACAACTCAGACATTTTCCCATTTTACACTAAATTCTTAAAATACTTTCCATTGTCCTATTCAGCTATCAACTTTATCTTCCATATGTGACTTAGTAAAATTAAGTCCAAATATTAGCCAAATAACAATCTGTTCTTCTTTAAGTACTTTCATGTGGTCTGCATACTCACCCTAACTGAACAAAATTGTTTTGTTTTTATGTCCTGTCTTATTTTGTCTTATACTAGAGGTTATTCTGATGTAAAAAAGAAAAGATTCCTTCCATTTGCTAATAGATGGTTTGAATATTAGTACCCTTCTACTTTTAGATTATTTGAATCTTGAAGGAAAATATTATTAATTATAAAAATGCACAGAATAAATTAATGTAAATGTATTCTAAATAGAAGCCAAATATTAGAGTATAATGTTTTATATACTGCCAACATTAGAGAATGTTTTTATGGATAGAAAACCTGGGGCAAAATTCAGTATGGAGGTTTGGTTTATAATATAGATATATTTTGGTTTAGAAATCAGATCAAATACATGATAACACTTTTTAACAAATATTAAAATGATAATTGCATGTAGAATGAATTGAAGAGTGAGACACCAAGGTTCAGAAAGTCTCATTTTATGACACAAATATCTAACATATGTTTCTTAGTTACATATTTCAAGAGAATTAATTTCAAGTTCCAGAAGGAAAAGAAGAATAAATTAATGCAAAATTTTAAGACACTTCGGGGACAAGTGTTTTCTTCTGGAATTTTGAAATAAAGTTATACTATCATTAGTATCAGTAATAAAATGAAAATACAATGGCCAGTACTAAGTAGTCGTCACTATTGTTTTTGTAATGATCAATCTTTTTAAACTCAAATGTTTATGTTTCTGAATTACAGTGTTTGAACATAAACCATCTATGTTTTATATGTAGAAGGACATTTATTAGAAGTGCAATAATAATGTTCTACACTGCTGTAAAATAAACATAAAATCTGGTTTCTTGAAAGGTGTCACAGGACATATCTTTTCAAAGTGAAAATCAGACCATTTTGTTCACTTGCTCAAAATCTTATATGTAAAGAAAGACCATTAGAGTGACAATTAAATTAACAGTCTTACTGGCATAAATATATATATGCATCTCCCACATAAATTCAGTAATCCATTAATGAAAAGCAGTAATTATAATACAAAATGCTATCAGATTGTCTATCTCCTATTCTTCTAAGTGGAGTGTTTATTATAAATTCCACATTACCCTAAAATCCCCAACTAATTGCCTAAAATAATTAGGCAATAAATACAATAAAACACATGTGTAGCAATTTTTTATGTAAAATATGTAAACCTTTGCTTTCCAATCACTGATTAAGATGAGTTGTTAACAAACTTTTAGCTTGCATGCTTTTACAGAGACAATTTGCACACTGTATCATAAACATCATGCCATCTTACAATTGGAAATAACACGGAGAATTTTGTACATATTAAAAAATAGAAAGTCAAATATTTAAATAAAAAGCAATATAATTTGCTGTCCTCATCAAGTAAGTTGTAAGATAAGCTTCAGTAACCTGAAGGAAGATGTAAGGAAAATGAAAGCAGTTATTTTATGCCATGGATATGGAAGATGATGCTACAGGGAAGTCAGTGAGGGTTAATTTTAAGCAAATCTCAGACTCAGAGGAATTAATTCGATATTCTTTGTTGTTTAGATGCTGCTAGAAGGAAGGCTATAAAAACTTTTCAAGGCAAGTGGGTAACATTTAGGTTAAAAAATTCAAAATGGTGCTTTGTTTGTACACCTGTGCTTCTGTTTGTAAACATCTTACCTAATGAAAGACATTGTATACCTTTGAAACAAAGCATCTCAACAAAAGTTTCATATTTATGACTGTTAATCATATATGTCAACTTGACTGGGTCATGAGATGCCCAGCTCTGTAAATAAGCATGAGGTGCCCAGCGCTGTGTTTGTGAGGGTGTTTCCAAGTGAGGTTAGCATTCGACTTGGTGCACAGCAGGAGCATGGCAGTTTGCTTCCCAGTGTGAGTAGACATCATTTGCTCTGTTGAGGGCCTGAACAGAACAAAAAGGCAAAAAAGGGGAGAATTTGCTTTCTCTTCCTGACTTTTTCAGGTGGGACACAGATCTTCTGCCCTGAAATTAGGACTTCCCCCATAGATTCTCCTGGTTCTCAGGCCTTTGTACTTGGAATGGAATTGCACCAGCAGCTTTCCTGGCTCTCTAGCTTGCAAATGGCAAGTAGGACCTCTGAACCACCATAATCACATGAGCGAATTCCTCATAATAAGTCTCTTTTTATATATATAGTATGTATACATACATCTATCCAACACAAACACACACACACACACACACACACACACACACACACACACACACACACACACTGGTTCTGTATCTCTGGAGAACCTTGATGAATACAGATTACGAAAACAGAAGAGGGTATCATTGAGTCTGTGTAGTCCATTACTCTGTGGTGCCTATCTTATCACCAGCTAAATGCAAAAAATGCACATTCATTTTTATAAACATGTTAATGATCTCTTCAAATATCAATATCCATTTTTATTGTGAATCTTGAGAATTGTCTTGGTCATCATTTTCTTTAAAATTTATTAAATTAGGGAAAAGTCATAAAATCTTTTTTTATAACAATAGCCAGAATAATCCAGTTTATATTTATTATTACTTTTTTAGAGAGTCTTTTTACCAGCAAAACTTATCTGCAGACAGCTATTTAAGAACTATTACTGATCATTATTCCTGATTTAAATATATACATTATTTTTGTTAATCTTGTACTTTTAGGCAGTCCCACTCAAACCAAGCTTGTAATTAAACCCTTGGTAATGAAACTCTTATTATTTCTAATATCGATAGAAATAATTCATTATTAACAAATTACACAATCATAGAGTATATTTAATAATTTTATTATAAAAATTAAGTTTGTAGTATATTAAGTAAGAACTATTGTGTTTTGGAGAAATTGTAATGGCAGTTAAATGGTACTTATCCTAAAGTATATATTATTAAAGAATTTAATTATCTATGTAAAGAACACACTGATTTTAGAATGCCTTAAATTACTTAAGTATATCATTTCTGTATAAATTAATCTAACCATTATTGTGTATATTTGTGTAGAATCTACTTTAAAAAATAAAGGAGATGCTTTTTTAAAATTACATTAAATATAAATCTTAATTTGTAAACAAGATAATTCTAAAGTTGTTCAGAATAGAGGCATTTTCTTAATGAGAAGATATGATAGACATTTTATTTATTTTATCAATTTGGTAGGAAATAACTTGTAAAATCTATAGGAAAGTAATGAACTTTTTTCTGACCATTTTAAGAAACAGTATTCTTTTATGAATCACCATTGTTCCAGTGAAAGATTCAAACTCTTTAGCATGACATACAGGTTGTTTGTGTTTAGGTCTTTCCTAACTTCCAAGCGTCATAACTTAAGTTTGAATTACTCTCAAATGAGATATATTCTCTCTATTCCTATATCCTATGAACATCTTTCCTTGACTATTATCTCATCCGTTAGGCTTCCTGGCTAACTTCTAATCATATTTCAAGATTCGGCTGACATCACTAACTCTGAGAAACCTTTTCCAGATATCTCCTTCCCAGTTTAAATAAGGACCCCTCTACAGTGGCAAAACACCATCTGTAAATCAAAATCATATAATCTTAATTTTTTTTACCGCTCCACTCTCACACTTAAGATCATGAGCTTTATGAAATTCAGAACGATATTTTATTCATTTTCTTGTTTCAGGAGACAGGTTTAGTGCTAAATATTTAGAGTTCCATAAACGTTTATCTAGAAAGATCAAATTAATTAACAAAAAGAGCATGTCACAAAAGTAATATATTCCAAAGTAAAGATTCGTTGTCAACTCCAGAAAGAATAATTGAGATGAATTGTTATCTTTAGTAATAGATCACAGATAGATAGGTATAGATACATAAATATAGATATATTAGATAGATAATATCTAAATTTAATATAAAGAAAATGGTCCAGTTGTAAAATGACCTTCAAATAAAACATTATAAAAAATTATTAATAGGAGACTCTCATTTTAAAAATGTAAATGAGAGTACATATATTAAAAAATAACTTTAGTTTCATTTTTATACAGGAAAATATAAATTTTTTACTCAGCATACAGTTAGTTATTAGAATTTTAAAATCATTAGAGTTTTAGATTTTGAGGACTAACAAGACAGTTTTACAAGGAGAGAGGATAAAAAGAAATAAATAAAGACACACTATTTTAGAAGTTTTAAGAAGGAAATAATTGTACCAGTAATGTACTTGTTAATGACCTCAATAGTATCCATCTCTAATAGGAAAACATGTGGTACAAATAGACCTATTTTATTATAATATTTCTGATTTGCTTAGTGTATCAGAATTTCTACTTGTGAAATGTGATTTCTTAAGTTGTCTAGTGAAATATGATATTTTTTCATAGTTGCACTTTCCACTAACTTCCTCCACTATCTTATTACACTTGTCATATTATCGACATAATCTTTATAATTTGCCAATCACTGTTGAACTATAACACCTTTTACTTCATAGTTATTCTCTTGATATGTTCTTACTAAAATTAATATTCATACCTTCACCCTTGGGGTGTTTGAATTTCTGTGTTAAAAGAAAGTCATATATTTTCTTATGATATTATGACATAATTTATTACATTTAAATAAAAATTTCTAAGATTAAAAGAATTTAGAAACTAAGAAAATAGTATGTACTGTAAATGGTGATGCCACCAGCATATTATCACCAGTGAAAAAATGTGCCGAATGACCTCACATAATGGCATTAATATGTTTTATCTGCAGTCCATGATCTGGCCTTTGAGTTTGTGGAATTAAAGTTCATTTTAAATAAATGTAAATCAATAAGTTAATATATAATATCAGAATGCCAGAAAATGAATGTGAAATGACAAATTCTACTCATTGTCAATATGATGAATGTTTATATTCCTCTATTAATATATTTATAAAATAAATAAATATCAAGTAAAAGATCGAAAAATGTGAGTGGAGGAATATTGAGTGTAATGTCTAATAAAATCTTTAGGAATACAATGCAGACATCTTAAAGGACGTGTATTTCTGCCAATGCGACAGAAAACAACCTATTTTACAAATATACATGCCAGTAGAACTGGAATACAAAAGTTCCATTTGCTAAAGCGGTAAGTTTTTGGATAAGAATTGTCATTACTGACCTGTGACTCTTCCTTCTTATATTCTATAATGACCAAAGCTCCTTTATTTTCATACATTTTCTCTTTATTTATATGGAAATTTTTAATTGGTCTAGATTCCAGTATTTCTTGAACAGAAGTTAATTTTGTTCCTTTTAGGTAGAGAAAGAACGAGACAAGCTATTTAGAAAGGACACCGTTCTGTGATAATCTATAGATCATTGTGGTTCAAGTCATCAATTTCAGGATCAAATGAAATCCTCCTTAACAGCAGTTTGGACATCAGCAAAGAATCTAACACATTTAATCTCCATTTATCTTATAAGTAAAGTGGGAATAACATGCTTTGCAAATGGAAAGAGATAGTCCTTGCCAATGCATCTGACATATGTTGAGCATTGAATAAATGTCAGTTTTTATTTTCATTGGTTTTGCTAACAGAGCAGCAAAAGAACTGAAACCCAGATAAAACATATTTCTAAAACTTAGCTTGTAAGTTAGTTATGGATGAAATTTTTATATATAATATAAACATATATATAAAATACATGCATATATATTTATGTGTTTCATCTAGTTAGTGTGTGTGCGTGTTAAAGTTCAGTTATCTAATTCTCCATCTGTGTGTGTGTGTGTGTGTGTAAGTGCTTATTTTGTTATATTATAAAGTTATGTCTTTGATTTATTCTCTCCAAAATCCAATTAGTAAACTCTATGTCAGCGTTATGGTATTAACAAGTGTGTTAAAAAAAAAAAAAAAAAAAACACAACTTTTTTTACATTATTGAAGAATTTAAAACTAAACTATAATAAAGAGTTGATCTTATTTATAAATTTGAAAATTTTACACACATTTAATATTTACAACTTAATATATCATTTACCTTAAAACATTAGGTAGCAGAGAAATATTAAAATTTATTCTCAAAATTAATATGGAGCAAATCAAAATTCTCTTCTTATCATTCACACAGTAAATCATCTCCTTTTCTCTGGATAAATGAGAAAGTTTTATGTCATATACTAAGCCATGTGTATTCTTAATATTTAATCACTATCACCACAAAATTAAATCAATTTTTTGGATTTTCTTTATAAAACAAATTGGTAAATGTCACCTAAGAATTCAATAAGTTTCATTTTAAGTCCTTGTGACCATCCCTAGATTAGGCCAGGAATTCCCTTGTCTTCAGAATCATACAAGAAACCACAATTTCAAGTAGACTCTGGAGTAGTACCTCTGGGAACGTGTGTGTCGTGTTCTGAATGTTTCACAGACTTGCTACAGTGTTTTCCCAGCTTTCCTTCACTTCTTTTCTTCTTTATATCCCATAAGCAAACCTCAGGCACTAGATACTGCAATAAATTGTTATTAGTGTTATGTTAGAAAAGAAAAAGTGATCTGAAGCACAGAGTAGCAGCATATTGTCTATTCTGTGAGGTCAGGAATATCCTCCCTGAGGAAGCTTTGAAGGAATAAAATGAATACTAATTATATGCAACAGGTTACCAGACAAACAAGAGCATATTTAGGATCTTGAGAAAAAATTTTTAAAAAATCAATTTACCTTTTAACCTGCTATTTATCTATCTCTCCGTGTGTTCTTCTCAGCTTTAGCAAAGGTTAAAATGGCAATCATACCCACAGATTAATGCTACCTGTGAGGTGACCTATGAAGAATGTGCAAGGAAATGCCCTAAAACCAATTTTGTGGCCCTTAGTCTATCTTATTATAAAAGGCTTTTGTTGAGGGAATATATTTTTAGAATGCTATAGCATGTGCTGTCCTCTTCCAATGAAAAAAGAAAAAAAAAAAAAAAAAACATTTGCTTCCCCCTCACCTCAAGTTACATGAGCTCGATTTGAAAGGGACTTTCAGGAAACCAGGGCATGCACATTTGAAATTTACAGGACGCATAAGACAAGTTTCAGAATGAAAAGGAGAAAGGTTAGGCCATTGACTTGAAATTGCAGAGTAGTAAAACAACTTCAAGTTAATTGCACTTGTATTCGTGGCAGTTATAGGAAAGTACAGAAAGGATAAATGAGAATTTATATAGTTCCAATGTAGGTCATATTATAGGGAGCCAGCTATAAGCAATTTTGAGTCATCATTAAGAAGTTTCTCTGTAGAAGGGAGTGATCCTAACTGAATGGATAGATTGTAGGATAACCAGGAGCTGAGTGAGAAATTATAAAGGATTGGTATCATTATGAAGTGTTTTTGTATATGCCCAAGAGGGGAATCTTCAAGAAAAATAAAGTTATCCAAGAGAGAAAAAGATCTGTTTTATATATACACCAAAATTAGAAAACTCTAAATCAGATTAAAATAGTACCATCTTCTAAGAATATCTTCCTTTATCATTTCGTCTTCTTTCCTGCTCCAAAGTCATAAAGGTCAAGCTGCAGCTAGTAAGGGAGTAGAAAAGGAAACAGAATAAAAGGAAGAGATACATTAATTTTAAAATAAGATATAGAATTGCTACTGTTAACAATAAGAAAAAAAAATATATATATATATAAACTACGAGGTCATGGAATTATTCAACCCTAAAAGCTGAGAAATAAGCATTTAAACGAAGAGATATCTAAGTCAAAAAAGCTAGTGTCTTCACTAGATAGCCTGAAGAGACCTCCAGAAATATGGCAATGTTCAAATCTCAAGATATGCTGAAGGGAAAAGCATTGCTCCTATCATGAAAGGATTTGAATCCATTGATGAACTCAATCTAACTAAACCTGCAGCAAAGCCCAAGACCATCTCAACTATAGATTAGACTTAGGCCTCCTTCAACCTTGACAGAGTGAAGGACACATCATTTTTGGAAGTACATATTATTTACTTCTGTCTCTAAAGTCTCACACAAGGTATTCAGCATACAATAATATATTACAAGACTCAATTATAAAAAGGAAAAGTTGACAAATTATTGAGAGTCAAGAGAAGACCTACCCCTATGTTCATATATTCAGTGCAGCATTATTTATAATAGCCAAGATATGGAGACAACCTAATTATCCATCGATGGAAGATGGATATATAAATAAAATACTACTCATCTATAAAAGAAGAATAAAATTTTGCCATATGTTACAACATGTATAGGCCTTGAGGGTATTATGCTAAATGAAATAAGCCAGAGAAAGACAAATACTGTATGATTTCACCCATATGTGAAATTTTAAACAAAACAAAAACAAACTCATAGATGCAGAGAACAGATTGATGGTTACCATAGGGGAAAGGGGCAAGGATGGGTGAAATGGGTGAAAGGGACCAATTGAATGGTGAAGGATGGTAACTAGACTTTTGGTGGCAATCATTTTGTAGTGTATACAAATGTTGAATTATAATGTTGTATGCCTAAAATTTATATAATGTTAAATACTAATTTTACCTCAAAAAAATTTAAAGACTGGAAAAAAAGAGAGAGAGAGAGAGAAGAAGGCCTTGAATTAGTTCAGATATCGAGCAGAATTTTAAAGTAACAATTATTTGTATATTAGAGCATTTAATGGAGAATGTGAACTGCATGCATCAGTAGAGAAGGGATATATGCAGAGAAAACAAAACTATAAAAATGAATCAAATGGAAATGGTAGAAATAAAAACTGAATATGATACCAGAAATAATGTATTTAATATTATTACCAGTAGCCTAGGCAAAGCAGATTAAATGGACCAGTGAATTGGAAGGCAGTCTTGCACAAAATCAAAAATGAAAAAAAAAAGAGAAAAAGTATAAAAAATCTAGATCAAATATATAATTGTGGATGAATAAAAAATGGTCTAATAAGTATAAACATTTAGTCCCAGAAGACCAAGAGATCCTCATACATGGCAGGCAGGAGTGAAAATTGGTACAGCCAGTATGGAAAACAGTACAGTGATTCCTCAAAAAGTTAAAAATAGGATTACCATATGACCCAGCAGTCCCTCTTCTGAGTATCTACCCAAAAAATTTTGAAGCATGTATCCAAAAAGATGTATGCACTCTGATGTTTATTGTAGCATCATTATTTACGGTGGCCAAGACATGGAAAGAGACAAAGAGTCTTTCAAAAGATGATTGGATAAAGATACATATATACAATGGAATATTACTCAGCCATAAGAAAAGATGAAATACTGCCATTTGCGACAACATGGATGGACCCTGAGATAATCATGCTAAGCAAAATAAGCCAGACAGAAAAAGTTGAGAAGCATGTAATTTCAATCAGATGTGGGATATAAAACAGAAAGAAACAAACATGAAAAACAAACAGAGACTCGTGAACACAGACGACAGTTTAGTAGTTACCAGAGGGAAAGGCAGAGGGTGGATAAGGGTCAAGGGGGTCAAACATATGGTAATGGAAGGAGATCTGAGTTTGGGTGGTGAACACACATAGTGCTATATACAGATGATGTATTTATTAACCAATGGCGCCTCAATAAATTTAATTTAAAAAATATATGCGTTTTATAATTATTGAAAACACCCGCAAAATTAAAAAAAAAAATTCACTAGGAACTTATGAAATTCCTAATAATATGTTTGCTGATGATCCTGCCAGGTTCACACAACTCGGCTCGAGAATCACCAGGGAAGTGGGATCTGGATTGAGCAAACCTTCAAATCCTGGATTTCGCACTTTCAGGTGATATTATCTGGAACGAGTTGCCTAACCTTTCTAAGATTTATTTTGTTCATACGTATGGTGGGGAAAAATAGTAACACTATCTACCAAAAATGGTCAAAATCCTCATTACACTCTCTTGTATCTATTAGACACTTACAACTGTTAGCTATTACATTATTAGCTTTTTTATATCTTCATCTCTGAAGGGAAGGATAAGGATAGGACAGCAAAGCTTTAGACAATAGGAAAGGTGTTGGAGTGAGCTGCTGGGATTATTGATTTATTAGAACTTTGAAAGCTTAAGGTTTGCAGCATTCTATACTGATTTAATTTAAGAATTGACAGTATGTTGTATGAGTTTTAGTAGCTTTCTAACTTTTACCAAGATTCCAGGTAAGATGTGTGATGCGAAGGCTTTTTATGTCTTCAATCCTTTTGATTTCTTTATTCTATGTTATATTTTTTTCAGTTTTTACTCTCTAGCAGGCTGCTCCTCCAGCTTCAAAGTGGCCCTGTGTCCTACTTGAACTTACCATTTAGCTATTATTGATTTGTCAATCATTAAATAAATATTAATCCATTCTACTTTAGTCCATGAATGTAGCATTATCTTAAAACTGAATAAGGTAATTATATCAAAACAACTTATATTAAATTATAAATGTCAAAACTGTTACCAAGGTATACTTAATTTTTTCAGAATGTTTTATTCTAATAAAATTTCTATTAGTGAAATATAAATGGGGCTTCTTAGGCTTTGATATCAACAGATTTTCAGTCCTATCCAGTTATCTTCTGGGACCCAGATATTTCATTATTTTTCAAAACGTAAAAGTTATTATCTTTCCTAGTCCTTTAAAACAGAGTAAAAGACAGATATCACCTAAGGAGAGACTATGAGTCAGTACAAGGTCTAAACCTAGAGAGCAGAAATGCAACAACTTTATTTGTATTTCAATGTCTTTTCTTCAACTTAACATAGCACTTTGAATAATCAGGAAAATTAATATGAGAATATAAATTAATCAATTCATTGTGAAAGCACACAATCACAAATATTTATTTTAGGGTATAAAAAAATAATTTTACAAATAACCATGAATAGAGTTCATACGAAGAAGTATTCTTGAGTACATAATTACCTCTCATGAGTGCTATGAAAATTAATGAATTAATGTTCAAAAGCAATTTGAAATATTTTGATGAGAAATGCCATTAAATACTTTATAGCCTAAGCACGTTAATTAAATTTTCCGAGGAATATCATTTTATTACTGTCAAAGGCAACTACAGGATGTCCCCTTCAATGTGACTTACAGTGTAAAATGATGGCTTTTACCCCTGTAAATTGCAAGGACAGTTGGGTGATTGGTCAAAGTTATACACACAGGGTTAAAATCTAAAGAAAAAGGTCTCTCTTTATCTAGAAAAAAAAAAAAATATATATGTTTTAGTCCATTTTAAAACATATACCTTACCTGAAATGAGACTGTTAAGTATTAAAATACATATAAATTCTTGAATAAGTATATAATCATTTACAAACCACAAATGAAAAAATAAGTTTTAGGTAGAAGTGAAAATATTACTGATATGATACTCAGCAGAAGTAGGTGATGTACAAATATATTACTTTTGTGCAATTAAAGGGTAGAAGAGATAGCAAGGAAGGAATTATTAAAACCTCTGCAAAAAAAAAAATCTACATTTTAAAATATGTGCAAAGCACAAATCCAGAATCTGTGTGATTTCTGGTCAAGACACATTTATATTAATAGTACATCCATGCTCATTTCAGTCTGTAATTCTGTAAAATGTACAAAAATAACTTTAAAATGCATCATTCATACTAGTTCTAATTTCCATAATATATAGAACTCAGAACTCTAGGCAATAACAAAAGCAGCATTAGTTTCATTTATGTCATTTAGTGAGTTTCTTCTTTACCATGGTTAATTCTTTCACTAAAGAATTACAGATTTTCAAATGCTCTACTTAAAAAAATCTCCAAAATGATATTACCAAGTCAGGAATCTATTTAAAATTAACAATATTTTTTATCATTTGTAATACTAGAAAATTTTCAACTGATAAGAATAACAGAATATAGTTCTTAATAAATCTTGTTTCTACTAAGAACTCATTTTTTGAATTGATACCATTTCTTTTTTTTTTACTTTTATTTGAAATGTACACATTCTGAAAAGTGCAGTATTGCCTTTGTGGCATTATTAGCAGGAAAAATGCCTTTGAAAGTACTGAACTGGTTCAAACACTAAAGCTCTGGCTTTATAGTGAGGTCTGTATTAATGGATAACGTAATTGCCTAACTTTTTAAAAAATATTATCTACAAAATATCAATAGAAACATTTAGCCATGCAAAATGAAACTAATACACTTCACTGTTCATGCTATTTAAACAGCCATTGATAAATATTTACTTCTGATAATCTATGGACTATAGATAGATAGATGATAGATGATAGATTAGATAGATAGATAGATAGATAGATAGATAGATAGATAGATAGATAGATAGATATAGATAGATTTTTATGTAGTTTTATGTTAAATCTAGAAAAATTTAAAGATTTCTATATTGCCTCTTTTCCCAATAGTAAAACTCTGAAGCTTTTCTACTACTAGATACATTTGAATCAAAATACTTTTGCAACTTTTTGTATTTTAAAAAGGTTTTAATACGTTTTTGTCAGTAAATTTCACCAGTTAACTATTACCTACAGTTACAGGTGCTGGGTATATTGTACTAACTCCAGAGGATTAGTAAACTTTAGAATCTTACCAATATGCTAGGAGCAAAATAAATCAATAGTCGTAATTTTTTTTCTCCCCCAACTACATGGTTTATTTTTCTCATGTAAAGTGGTCAGAAATCTCTCATTTGCTGCTCTCAAAGTTTTAGGCCATGGCCTGGTCCTGGGGCAAAGTCACCAGAGAGAGTTTTTAAGGCAAATACTTTCTGGAAGATTTCGTATAAGTGAGCCTCAGGGTAGGTTCAACTGACAATTATTTTTGTTATAAAAAAATCACAGAAAAAATAAATTTGTGCCTTGAAGAAAAATGTTCTCAAAGGAGATGAACTTTGAACTGGATTCCTAAAGGACTGTAGAATTCAGTTAGTTGGAAAAAGATGTGGAAGGCTAATATAAATGGAGAAATAATATGGGATATTAAAATAACTATAGAAAGAATAGTATATAAAGCATTATGTGGGAAATGAAAAGGTGGAATATATGGGAAATGTTGAAATGAGGTTAGAGAAGTAACTTGATAACTTTGATCTATCAAGAAACAAGTGACATATTTTAATATTCCTCTAGCTTGTGGAGGGCATTTGGTTCTGTTAGAGAATAACATTATTCTATGAGTTAAACATCATGAAATTTTTGATCACGCGACACATTAATTTAAAAAATAATTAAACATACACCTTTGTATGTTATCTATTTTTGTGTAGCAAACCACCACAATATATAATGTCTTAAAAGCACAAGCAACTTATCTGTTCATGATTTTCTGGTTAGCAATTTGAGCTAAACTCAGCTAAGAGCTGATTATGTGTGTGTGTGTGTGTGTGTGTGTGTGTGTGTGTGTGTGTGTGTGTGTGTGTGTAAATATTTATTTCTACTACATATTGAGCACTCTCCTAAGGTTTTTATAGTTATAATTCTTCCTGAAATTTTTATATAATAATATTTATTATCATTTCTATTTAGAACAATGGAAACTAAAGCATAGAGGTAAAGGACTTGCCTAAAGTCACAAAAGAAGTAGTTTATTTAACCAAGCTGTAAATATATAAAAGTGACATTCCATTTTTCAATCATAATTGATGGCATTGAAATGTATGAAATGATCCATTGAGAAAGTCAAACAGAGGCTAAGAAGAGAATCCTGAATAATACCAGCATGGAAGTGATGAACAAAGAAGAGTCTTTTAGCAATTGTAAAGCTGGCAGTGCAGCAGAATACTGAGAAATCTTAATGAACAAATCTCTATGCCCTGGACCCAACAAATAGGATGTGGGGCTTCAGATGGTATGTTTTCTCATATCCAAATTAAGTAATTCTGGTGCAGCCAGTTCACAAGCATACATTTAGGAACTTCGAGATTATGTAAAAACTGCACATGAGTAGCTAGAAAGATGGTCAACACTCTATGAGAGTTCAGGAACCCAGGAAGAAACAACATATCAGGTAAGAAGATGTGGTTGACACAACGCTAGGAGAAACTTGAGCATTTAAAATTTTAATGAGAAGAAAGCAATAGAGAATGAGAATTTGAAGATATAGGAGGAAAAGTTGATAACTGTAGGGTAAAATCTTACAGAGGTAAAAAAGAGTTAAAGTAGAAATTGAGAAATTAGCCTTTACTGAGGAAAGGGGCAAATTTCTCAGTTGTAAGTAGATGTGGGTTGTTTGGGTATAGTAGGTGTGACCAAATCAATTTACAACATGTGAGAAATAATTACCCAAGTTTATAGAGTAAAATTTATAGAAAGATTTGAAAGTCTAGTTTTAATCAGAGAAGAACATATTTACTTTGTACTGGTCTGAAATTTTGTGATATGTTTTCCCATGAGCTCCCAACAACAAAAAAATAAAAATAAAAAAAATAAAAAAATAAAAATAAAAAAGTACAGGACAGATGAATCAATGTAGGTGCAGTGTTTTGTCAGAGATGCATAATGAAAGGGCAGTGAAACTAAGTGGCTGCACTTAGTCAAAGTCGGGGCATCGAGTCTAAGTTACACGAGGAAGGAAGTCGTCAGTACGTAGCTGGATATATGAGGATATGGGTAGAGGCACAATTTAATGATAATTTAGAACAAAATATTTCAAGACAGAAGAGACCAGGTACACATTTTAAATTTGCCATGAATTAGTTTGATGACCTTAGATACCATTTATTTATCACTGTCACTTCTCTGAGACTAAATTCTGAGCTTAGACTTTTTAGCAGAAAAATTCTCTCAAATGAATATACTATTATTCAGCTGTTATGTAGTCAAAGCATTCTCTCCAAGTTCATCCTTCTCTCACCTGGCAATCTGAGGAGAACAAAGATCCCTGACAGTGTTTTAACCATGTTCCCTGGCATATTTTTTCTGGTGTCTTTTTTTTTACCCTTTCCCCTTTTCTTTTATCTTCTGAATCCTAAGCACCTGCACACAAACGTTGGTGGAATATTTGTTTAAGTGACACAGATCTCAGTGGAATTTTAAGTGGAGGATTATTCTCTCAGTCTTTTCAATTTCAAAGCCTGGTGTTGCCGCTTATATACATTTGGATGTTTGTACACTATATCTTCTCCCCAGTAGCCTGGGTGGGCTGGATTTTATATTAATAGATTTTAGCTAATCTATTTTATTTGATCAGAATTTAAGAAAGTGCCCTGCTCTCTCCAAGTTCCTTGTCTTGTCATTTGGTCACTTCTTTCCACAAGCCCTATCACTACCCCATCAACTGATGCCACATATTCTTTTGGGTCCCAAATCTATCCATTATTTCAATCACTTACCATACACTCAGTTCACTTCCATTTCAATACAAGGTGCTATCAGAATTCTCTTTATCATTTTCCGTCCCTCTTAAGCATGAAAATTCATAATCTCTCTAGGAATCTTTTTAGTCATGCCTTACTTAAGGGATGTATTTCAATAAGTAGTCAGCATTTAGCAAATTCTAGAAAAGAAATAGTAATCAGACCACTTTATTTAGAAAAACCAACAGATTTGACTATCTTAATTAAATTTCCCTAAAAATTATTTCTAGAGATGGAAAAGAAGTTATTGCCACAAGTATATATTTCAACTCTTACAATGTAAAGCTAGGTATGTGATCTTGTGGTTAAAATTTAAAGCCCTTAGCATAATTTATTCACATAGAACTTGCTCAATAAATATTAGTTATTAATAGCATACCATTATAAATTAGTTTTGTTATTATTTTTAACCAAAGAGTGGAAATAATGACCCTCAAATATTAAACATGAAGACACGTTCTGCAATTACACTAGGAGAGTAGGATTCAAAATCATCGAAGGGGTAACCAAACATCCATCCTTGAATAAGCTGACTTCTTGATATAGTAACACCTTTTTAGATTCTCAGTGTCTTTTCTCTTGAGGATATTAGGTGTTGAATACCACTTTAATTTCTAATATCATTTGTTTTTATTTCTTTCAATGAGCATAGCCTTTTACCTGGATCACACTGCAGTACCCAAAACACACAGCTTCTGCTTCTGAAATAAATAGTTCACAGGCGATTTTGTAAATTTTCTTTATTGTTAGCAAATGCTAGAAAACAACTCACCCTCCAAAATTCAAAACAACAAAAATCTTAATCACTCTTCCATCGAGATTTATATTCATTTTTACCAACTAGGTACTTAGAAAGACATTTAACAAGTGAAAATGGAGAATGGGGAGGTAGTCAGAGATTTCAAGATATCTCTATAGCATGAGTAGAAGGGGTCTATGATTGAGCTACTCTCAGATGAATGGTTGAATACAAGGGCAAGTAGTACATTTTTCCAACATTAAGAAATGGGCAGGCTGTCAAATACTGCAAGATTACTGAGTTCAGACTTAAAATCAACATAATAAGAATGAAATCACCATTACAAACGTATAAAGCAAATGTAAATCTTTAAATCAATTTCTAAATTCAAAAGATGTAAGAAAAAAAAAGCACAGAGTTATAACCACTTACATTTTATTTATTTTTTTCTTCTAAGATATTATTTTCTGAAAATGTTTCTGGCGTAGTTGTAAAGAAAGCATGTTGTTAAATTTACTGTGCACTGTTTCTGTCAGGGTCATCGTGAGGAAGAGGTAAATAAAAAGTATTTATTCTTTAAGAAAATTTTACCATTTGACATAAAATGATTAAATAAAGTACTAATCAGATTTAAGTTATAAACTTATATCCCATGTTCAACAGTCATTTCTGAAAACATGGTCTTATTAAATCTGTTGCCATCATTTCTTCTCAATGGGTTTTGCTAGAAAGCAAGAGAGCTTTCATCTCTTGATATTTCCAGTTCACATCTATTTCTTTCCACCAGCAGCATGTTTTGGCTAATGATTTTGACGATAACACATAATGCCACAGTTCCAGTTTGTGTCGAAAATAACTTCTATTAAGACCACATTTATTCACAGTGGTATAAGACAAAATTAGAAGTGATGTAGACATGCCATCACAGACTTTAGTAAATTGTGTGCTTGTCAGTTAATGAATGAAAGCTTCTCTCCTCCCTTGCTTTGCCTTTATTCCTGGGGAAGAAATATGTTTTGAAGTTTTTAAGGATTGAGTGGACTTTACAACACTGTGCTGACAACAGTGTTGGAAATGACATCTAATGTGAAAGTAAACTATGTACCAATGGTATATTAAATTTATATATTGTCATCTTCTCAAAACACTCAAAACACTTCATATGTTCAATTATCAATAATTACTATATTATCTCAATACGGCATAAGAAAGTAATATTTTTCTCAACTTACCTACCAATCAGTGGTAAAAATGTCAAGGAGTCAACGTAGATCAGGCCAAAAGAGGTAGTTAAATATGCCCAGAATGTCAAATTTCAATTATTTTTACTATTTTATTAATATTTGTTATTTGAAAAACTAAATAAATTAAATACTACACTGTTTCTGCTGATTGGATTGATTGGGGTTGACTTAGCTATATATCTCTTATTATCTATTAGGTTAGCCAGGCTTGTTCACAGAGAAGTAGAATACTTTCCAGAAGCTTATACAACCTCTTGAGATTGAGGCTGGGAACTGGAACACTATGTCTGCTACATTTTTTGAGGAAACTGGGGGATAGACTAGGAGTAAGTTATAAGCCCAGCTCAGATTCTAGCTGTGGGAAAATAAGCATAATCTCTTGATGTGAGGAGCTGCAAAGTTATATCACACAGGGATTGATTCATAGAAAAATGGAGAATTGGAACCAGTATGAGGTCAATCTATAACACCAGCCATGTAATTGTAACAATGTAATATAATTTTTAAATATTTAGAAAATAATCTCCATAACTGCCAAATACTCTTAAGAGTTTAGATAAATGAATTATAATATGTGCATAATTATGTTAATTATGTGCATAATTAGTAAGAGATTCATAATTTAAACTCATCCAGGCTATTAAAAGAGAAAAAGGCAGAAATGAAATATAGAATTATAGAGATTTGATACAGCATAGACTTCTAGTACTTAAATAGATTGAACTCATTAATTGAGTTTATTGTCCTTAGTAGGAAGAGTACAAAAAGAAAACACAGGTAAAAGTATATTAGAAGGAGTAAATATAAGCTGGTAGACAGATTTTCACCTTTAAAAAAAAGATTTAAATATCTGGTAAGATGAAAGAATGAGTTTAGCAGAAATAATTCAGCAAAGATAATAACCAAATCCATTTAAAAGGATTTAAATAGACTTTAAAGACGTAAGAGCACTATCTACCACTTTGCAATTTTGCATCAAATTCTGTCAGGCATATGCAGACAATTGATAAGCAAATGAGTAAAATTTGTAAGCAAATAAGAGTACACATGTTTTAAAACTTAATTCACATAAAACTAGCTCAAAATAATCATTACTGAAATCTCTCAGGTGCCTTTCTACAGGTACACAAGTAAATCTGAAAATGAGAGGCTCTGGGTGAGCCACTGATTACCTGATTAGCATAAAACCATGTCAATCATGGGATACTTCATCTGCTTTAGGCTTTAATTCCAGGAAATTTTCCTCAACAAAACAAATATAAACATTTTAAGTTTAAAACAAATTGATTTCCTTATCTATTTAACTAGAGATTCTAAGTAGATTGTGAATGAAATGTAACATTACAAAATACATTATTAAGTACAGGAACTTATTTGTCTCTTCAGTCAAATAATCTATTACTATCAGAATTGTTCCTATATAATCATTCTCTTAGGAGAACCTTTGCATAACTTAGCTGTATTTATTCAAAATGTCTATTTGTATCTTATTTAAAAGCAAAATGTTGTACTGAGTTCAAAATATGTTTTAGAATGTAGCATATGCTAATAACTATCAATTATGTAGTGTAGGAAGAGAGAAAGACGTGGTATATTCAGACAATGTGCCATTTTCCTTCAATTAAAAATACTGTTTTTAAAATTTTTATGTATTTTTAATCATAGTTGACATACAATATTATATTAGTTTTAGGTGTACAATACAATGATCAGACATTTATGGAACTTATGAGGTGATCACTCTGGTAAATCCAATACCCATTTGACACCATAGATAGTCGTTACAACACTACTGACTATACTCCCCATATTATATTCTACATCCCCGTGATTATTTTGTAACTACCAATTTGCACCTCTTAATCCCCTCCCCACTTCACTTATCCCTTTACTCCTCACCAGACAACCATCCAAATGTTCTCTGTATCAATGAGCTTGTTTCTTTTGTTTATCCTGTTCTCTAGATTCCACATATATGTGAAGTCATATGGCATTTGTCTTTCTCTGTCTGACTTACTCCACTCAACACAATACCCTCTGGGTCCATTCATGCTGTTGCATACGGCAAGATTTTATTTTAATTCTTTTATGGCTAAACAATTCCATTGCATATATGTACCACCTCTTCTTTATTCATTCATCCATTCATGGGCACCCAAGTTTCTTCCATATCTTGGCTATTGTAAATAATGCTACAATGAATATATGGATGCACAAATAAAATGACATAAAATCCTGATATAGTCTATAAATGTGGATAAATATTAAAAACATTAGGATGAGTAAAAATCTGATACCAGAAGATTCAATATTTGATGCTTCTGAAGAACAAGTAGGAGCATGGGTTAAAAGAGAAGGGCACACAGGAACTTTCTATGTTGGTATAAATACTCTAAATCTTATTAAGGATCTGTTACACAGGAAAATATACTTTATATTTTATAAAGTATGAAAATTTTAAAATATATTTTTATAATTTTAAAATATAATTTTAAAATATATAGTAAATGTAATGCAGAAAACTTAAATGTGCTACTACCTGAAGTTGGAATATTCATTTGCCTGTGTAACACATACCCTTAACAAAATTTAGATACAGATACCAGACAAAGACATTATAAAACATAGAAATTTATAGGTCAATATCCCTGGTGAAAATAAATGCAAAAATTAATAAAATATTCTCAACAAAACATTAGTAAGCCAAATTCAACAAGCCAATTAAAACAATCGTACATTGGAATCAAGTAGGATTTATTCCAGAGATGCAAGTGTGGTTTAATATCCACAAATCAATTAACATGATATACCACATAAACAAATGAAAGATGAAAATCATATGATCATGTCAATAGATGCAGAAAAATAATTTGACAAGATCATCTCAATAGATTCAGAAAAATAATTTGACAAGATCCATTTATGACAAAAACTTTCAACAGAGTGAGTATAAAGGGATATACTTCAACATAATAAAAGCTGTGCATGAGGAACTCACAGCTAACGTCATACTTGCTCTAAGACCAGGAGCAAGACAAGGATGCATACTCTTATCAGTTTTATTTAACATAGTATTGGAAGTCCTAGCCACAGCAATCAGACCAAAAATAATAATAATGATAATAATGCATCCGAATCTGAAAAGAAGTAAAACTGTCACTATTTGCAGATGGCATGATATTATATACAGAAAACCCTAAAGACTCCACCAAACACTATTAGAACTAATAAATGAATTCAGTAAAGCTACAGACTATAAAATTAATATTCAGTAAGCTGTAGTGTTTTTTATACACTAATAACAAACTATAAGAAAGAGAAACAAGAAAAACAAACTCATTTGCAATTGTGTCAGAAAGAATAAAATACCTAGGAATAATTTAACAAAGAAGGTAAGAGACTTTGACTCTGATAACTATAAAATGCTGATGAAAGAAATTGAAAATGACACAAATACATGGAAACATATACCGTGCTCGTGGATTAGAACAAGAATTAATATGGTTAAAATGCTCATACTACCCCACACAATCTAAGATTTAGTACAAACTTTATCAAAACACCAATGTCATTTTTCAAAAAACACATAATCCTGAATTCATATGGAATCACAAATGATTCAGAATAGCCAATGCTGAGAAAGTAGAAGAAAGTTGGAGGTATTATGTTCCCTGATTTCAAACCATACTAAAAAACTATAGTAATCAAAACAGCATGACATGACATTGGCATGAAAACACATAGATCAATGGAACAGAATAGAGAGCCCATAAATAAACATATGCTTATATGGTCATTCTATGACAAAGAAGGCAAGAACATATAATGCGGAAAGACACTCCCTTCAATAAATGGTAATGAGAAAATTAGACAGATACATGTTAAAAAATGAAACTAGACTTTCTTAAACCATATTCAAAAATAAACTAAAAGTGTATTAAAGACTTAATGTAAGACCGGAAACCATAAAACTACAAAAGATATCAACTCATGCCTGTCAGAATGGGTATTATCAAAAGAAAAAAACAACAAATAACAAATTTTGGATGAAAAAAGGGAACCCACCTTTGTGCACTGATGGAGGAATTATAAACTGGTGTAGCTACCATAGAAAACAGTGGAGGTTCATTAAATATTAAAAATGACCCAGCAATTTCACTTGTGGGCACTTATCCAAAATAATAATAATAATAATAATAATAATAATAATTCTAAAAGGTATACACACCTCTATGTTTACTGCAACATTATTTACAATAGCCAAAATATGGAAGCAACCTAAGTATCCATCAACATATGAATAGATAAAGAAGATATAATAGGTGATAGATATAGACATATAGATATAGAAACATACACAATGAAATATTACTTCATAAAAAAAATGAAATCTTACAGTTTTCAATGATATGAAGGTACCTAGAAGGTATTATGCTAAGTGAAATAAGTCAGACAGAGAAAGACAAATACAATATGATTTCAATTATATGTGGAATCTGAAGGTCAAAACAAATGAGCAAGCAGAACAAAATAGAAACAGATTCATACAGAGGAAAAATTGATGGTTGCTAAAGGAGGAGGAGAGATTCATTAAAAAGATGACAAGATTAAGAAGTATTAATTTCCATTTATAAAATAAATAAGTCATGGAAATATAATGTATAGCATAGGGATTATAGTCAATAATATTTTAATTGTTTTGTATGGTAACACAAGGTTAGTAAAGTTGTCATTGCAATCACTTTGTAAGGTAAATAGATATGAAATAACAATATTGTACACCTGAAACTAATATGTCAACTATACTTTTGAAAAGAACAAAGAAGAAAAAAATAATAAGTTCTAAATTTCTAATTGTTTGTGAAGGTAGCTAAAATAAAAAAATAAATATTAGAAGAAACTTTGTGATATTGGGTTGAAATTATGTGAATTCATGACTTTAAATGTAGGTAGTTAAATATAGAGATAATCTATAAATAAATATGTAAATATATGTATATATATAAACATAAACTATATACATATTTTATAGATAAAGAGATATTAAACAGTTGATAGATGATATACATATATTTCCTAATTACACTGTCTCCAGAGAAGTTCTGGAAGTAATGATATAACAGTAGCAAGGAATACGCTAGCATCAAGATCATGTTTTATAATATCATTCTCAAGAATAAAGAATCTGGCTCCTTAATGCTTTAGATGATTCCAGAGCTGGGGCATAGAAACATCTTATAAGTTAGCAACATCTTGCTATTGCAGAAACTAAGTGCTCAAATAATAATAAGGGTATGTCAAAGAGGTCAGGGAACCAGTTTGAAGGAGCTCCCTCTGGCCAACAAAAATAAGCATTAAAATAGTGATATATTGATTTATACTTTGTAATGTTAAATTCTATGGTCAGGGGATAGGCAGCATTATTGGTAATGTCTTCTAGCGGCTATAGCAATCAATATAATTGAATTATCAGCACCTAAGAGGAAGTGCAAAACTTTTATTTTATTTCTTGAGATTAAAATGGAACAGCACTGTTTCCTAATAGTAATTAGAATATGTGTTCATTTGGTTCAATCTTCTACTTCATTGCAACCAATTAATTATATTCATTCTAACTTCAAACTAGCACTTGAAATTTTCATTACATTATACAATTGCCAAATGCATTTTTAAAAGGAGTTTCATTACAAGAATAAAAGACTGGAGAGTCATGTCCAAAGTTGCTTTTCTGGAAGCCTTGATAAAATTACAGAGAATGTGGAATAAGAAGGCTTGGGTTTAAATTTTGGTCTTACACTTTAAAATGCCCGATGTTATTGGGAAAATCACTTAATCTCCAACACTTATTATAGCTAAAAAATGTGGACTATAAAAATAACAATCACATCTACTATATCTCCTACACAGTTTTTGTCAGAATTGTTAAGAAGCTTTCCTTGTAACCATGGATCCCTATTTTACTTCTGTCCTACTTCAAGTCCTGGATAAAACCTTGGCATACATAGAGGTCTCACTCCTATTCCAAAATCTGTCATTGGAAATGATATCTCAGGGAAAACCCTTTGTTTTATTACAAATAATGTAAAAGGTGAACAAGAGCCCAATGGAAACCATTAATTAATAGAGAGCCATTCTCTAATTTAAGTGTTTAATTATTAAATATTTTTTTCTATTTATGTTTTTCTTGTGAGTATATTACAAATTCTTCACGAAAGAATAATTGAACAGGAAAGGAAAATCTCTAAATATCTGCAGGAAGGTTTTATACAAGAGACCTAAAATCTGTTTAATATATTAAAATTTTAAATTAAAAGAGACAGTCATATTAGATTTTGTTGAAGGGATAAATAAACACAAAGCTTACACACATATTTCATTCGTGCTTCATACCAAATACCAAAGTAAAATACACTGGGGTCTATGCCCTTGTCAAGGAAACATTAAAATGCATTTTGCCATAATTTCCAGTCAAAAAAGATTTTACAATCAAGTTTGCATGCTGCAATAGTGTTATAATGTCCTAAGGTTATATTCCAGCAGATTTAAAATGAATACTCAATATTTTCTCTATAGAATAACATAAAGATAAAAAATGCAAATATAAATTTCTTACTCTAACTCAACATTTTACAATGAATTCCAAATGTCCCTTAAAGTTGTAAAAATATTAAGTAGAATTAAATTTGAGCTTTGAATTATTTTATTTTAAAAGGAACATAAAAATTTTTTAATCGTACAAAGTTCTTTTTCATTTAGAATTGTAAAATTTTCTAGATTTATAAACATTTTAATTTAATTTATTTAAAGTATGTTTTAAGAATAAAAAATGACAAAACAGGAGAACTTTTTCAGGTTGCTTCATTCTACCTGCAGTGGCTATACTGCAGATCTTAAATCTATTATCCGTAATTCAGAAAATCAAAATCTCTAAAAACTATGTTTTATTCTTTTCCCCAAAGGTATGAAATAAACTTATTTGGTGATAAAATATAACTTGCACTAATTTAGGCTATTTATAAAATTTTGAAAATATCACTTACTGTAAATATTCATCATTTTGTTGAAAAATATTAAAATATTTGCTTATGGTACCATTGCATTACATCATCTATTTTTCATTACCTCGCTTCAACTCTGAAATATTCTGAATTCTAAATACATTATACTCCGAGGTTTTTAAATAAGGGACTAAGGTGCACTATGCCTCAATTCAGATTAGTATTGCAGTACTAGACTAGTATGTGACAAAATTATTTAGATAGAAACAGAATATCCAGGCAGTTGAGAACATTTCTAAATGTTGTCTAGGTAAACAATCTGAATGGAGAACAGTTTAAACTCTGTGGTATCTGATAACTCCATGACCTAGAATTCCCTAATTTTCTTTCTATTCATCATTTTTCTTTGTTTCATTTATGTGGTCTTCCCAGCTTTTGTGCCTGGTAATTTTTTTTTTATTGTGTTTTGGATGTCATTTATGAAACAAACTGTAAATATAATATGACACCTAGAATTAATTAATTATCTCCCTTGAGAGGTTTTATTCTTGCATCCAGCAAGCCTCAAAGGGAGCTAGGGTTTAGGTTCACTCTTAGTTCCAGGGTGTTGCCCCTTAAGAGATCCTAACTCAAAGTATGAATGAGCTTTCCAGGTATACCTCTGAATCTTGAAAGACCCTGAACTTCAGTTTTTGCCTATAAATGAAATGCTATTAAGTGCATGGTTTGGCTTTTTAACTGCTTTATCCAGAATTGAAAATCATCTGAAAGGGAAAATGGCCTACAGTAGCCAGGTTAACTCTCTGGGTTGCAGTCTTCTCTTGGCTCTCAGTTCTGCAATTCTTCAGTACCTTTTGAATATCTAATACTTCATGTATTAAAAAAAATCCATATTTTTCATTTGTCCTTAAAGGAGTATTGTAGGAGTACCTAGTCTTTTATTTTCATAATTAGATGTGCTTGTGTATTATTATCTGATTATATAAGAGAAAGTGCAGAGATTTACAAGATTAGATTCCAGAGTCCAGTTTACCAATTGTATACACTACAAGTAACTTAACTTTTGTTTTCCTTTTAAATGTTGTGAGCTGTAAAAGCCCATTGGAAAGTTATATTATATATCACATATCAACTTTGTTATCATTTTCTTTCTTAAAATATATTCTTTTAATTAATTAATTTGTTTATTTACGTTTGTATATGAGGGTGTGTTGGTAGAAACTTTCTTGATTTTATGGGAGAAAGTCTTTTATTTCGCTTTTATTCTTCAAAAATTTTTTCTAGATATGGAATTCTAGGTTGACGATTGTTTTCTCTCAGCAGTTGAATGTATTTTCACTCTCTTCTAGTTTCCACAGTGATAGTACAAATTTAACTGTCAATCTGATTATAACTTTTCTTTAGGAAAACTATCATTTTCTCTGGAAAAATCTGTTATTTCTCTTTTTCTTTCTTTCTTTCTT
>NW_011888839.1:4454797-4473555 GCF_000151845.1 Pteropus vampyrus
CTTCCTTCCTTCCTTCCTTCCTTCCTTCCTTCCTTCCTTCCTTCCTTCCTTCCTTCCTTTCTTGTTTTTGGTATTTTAAGTTTCCCTATGTGTCTAGGTATGGGTTTCTTTATATTATTGTTTCTGGAGATTCACTGAAATTTCTGAACCTGAGAATTTCCAAAATATTCACATTTATTTTAATCTCATCTGCTACTTCTCTTTTCTCTATTATTTCCTTATGAAAATGTGATTTGTTATGCGTTAGATCATCTCTTTCTTTTCTCCATGTCCCTTAACTTCTCTTTCATATATTTCATCTCTTTTCTTCTCTACACTGAAATATCTAATTTATTACAATTTATCTTTTTGTTCACTAATTCTTTTTTCTGCTATTTCAAAGTTATGTTTTATGTTGTTTATTTCATTTATAATTTCTTTTAGCATATTTTAATCTCTGTAAAATTAGCTGCATTTTTTTCATATCTGCTTAATACATTTTGATGATATCTTACTGCTTAATAATGTGATATATCACATACTTACTCAACATTCTGTAGCAGATAGTTCTAGTGCCTGTAAGCAAATATAATTCTAAATTCATTATTTTATCTGGCTATTATTTATAATCTCTTGTTTTTTCATGAGTTTCATATTTTTATCATGAGTTCGCATTACTTGCAATTTTAACAATGCACAATTTTTGGAGTGCTTGTTATAAGCTATAATACTCCAGAGAGGATGTGATTTCACTTCTGCCAGGTATCGAAAGGGAACTAAAAATCTATAACCATTTCAAATTAATCATCAGCTTATTTATTTTAGAACCATAAGTGTTGTGTATTCTGGTTCAAAACTCTGTGTAAGTGGGCTCTTAGAAATTGTAAGGAGAGCCCAGTATGAGACAAGAATCTCTCTCAGCACAGTGGGTATTTGTGTGTGTGTTTGAGCTTTGCTGGATTTATGCAGGGAAGGTGATTATCGTTGAAGAACCTCTTAACAACGCCCATTCTTCGTGTTGGCCCTAGGCTTTGTCTCCTGATCTCTGTGAAACTTGCTTTAGGATAGTCACTAGAAATTAGCATATACCCCTCAGGTCAAATACTTACAAATTTCTTTCCCTAGACTTATGTTTTGAGGCTGCTTTTGGCTTATGATTTCCCCATACTTTCTTTCTAACACATAAAAAACATAATTCTTGTACATTATTTAGTATGTTTGCAGAATTTTCACAGCACATTATTTAAGATTTAATTTAGTTTAGTAGTATGAATCCAGACTGCCTAGGTTTGAATTCTAGCTCTGCTACTTACCAGACCCTGAACAAATTGTATAACTTCCAAGGTCCTCTGTTTCCTTGTCTGTACATTGGGGGAAAATAATAGCATTTTCATCATGGCTTAATTTTGAAAAATATGTTAGTTAACTTATTGAATATTAATTCTCAATATTGCTGGAATACTTGGTATTCGATATTGCTAGAAATGGAAAGTTCAGTTATTTTTTCAATATAACAAAAGAATCAAATTTCAGAATTAAAATTAGAAAGCAAGCCACTTGAATCCAGCATGAAGTTTTTAAGAAGTAGAAACAATTCCCTGTAGATCAAGACAAGGATGATTTCAAATTGGTCCATTATGTAGAATCACTTGATTGCAGAGAAACACACTCCTTTTAATCAGCAAGTATGGTGGAGAGTTGCCATGTTACAAAAGAAAATAATTCGGCCCTCAAACACATTTAAAGATATCATATGAAGAAACAGGATTCTTAACTTCAAACACATGAGATGAAGCTTTCCAGTGTGAAAGAATTATTAAGATTCTTATAGCTTTTGAAAGTTTGGAATCAGAGCTCTTGGTTTATTCCTTAAAGTGATTAAAGTATTTCACACATTTATATAATATGAAAAAGCCTCAACTTCTTTGGTATATTATATTTCCTAAAAACCACTTTTCAAAACGAGAAATCATTTTTGAGAATTTGATGCCCAGGCTTAAAAAAAACATATTCTTATCAGTACAGTTGTCACATGAAATATGCCATTAACATAACAGTGTGGTGATATGGAACCAATAGGTCTCTCTAGTTATCTATTTTGAGATTTCAATCAAAGACACATTTAAGGTATTTTTAAGAGAAAAATAATCTACACTGCAAATCTCTAAAGCATCAGTTCATAGAAACATATAGAAAACAATAATTTCTTACTTTTCATTTGGTTGTGACTTATTTTGTCACTTCAGAATAGCCACCCATCTTTTTGTATTTACAAAAGTCTAAGTTTAAAAAACTTGTCATTTAGAAGTAAAAAAGTAATAATTAATTTAAGATTTATTTCAGGTCAGCTAAATTGGCAACTCAGTCACTGAGTTTGACACATTCTAGATGTTCATTAAATATGTCTAAATAATCTAACAATAAATTATTAAAAAGTTGAAGAGATGACTTTTCTGAAAACTGCTGCATTCATAAAATCTATGAAATTCCAAATTTTCACTCCATTTACTTAATGTCATTCTAGATGGCTTGCTACTCTTGCATTTTATGAAATAAAGTAGACAACTATCACATCTGTACATTTCTTAGGTATGATTTTCTAACTAACTCTTCTTTCTTTTCTTTTATAAAAGATTATATCAGTTTCTAAATCAAACAAATTTCACAATTGTGATGTTTAAAGTTATACTATTGGTCCTATCCATCTCTCTTTCAGCATGGTGTTAATATAATTCTGTAATGCTAAAATATATTCCATATGTTACCCATTTTTCTAACATAGTATTGATAATTGCATATTCCTCTGTACATTCGTTTTCTCTTTAATAGTGCCTTTCAATTATTGTCAAATATTTTAAACTATAAAAAATATTTTATATTTATTTATTTCATCAGCTTTTCAGAAGTGTTCATCTCAGCAGCTTCATTAGATATGTAACAGTTAGGTCTGTCCTCTATAAACTATGCAATTATCTATACTTCCATGTTTTCCCAAGCAGCTTTCACAGTGAAAGTCATTCTCTTTTATGACATTAGGCCTACAAGTGGCAACAGATGCACTCACATGTAATGAAGCACAAGGCCCTAATTTGGCATTGCTAGTCAAGAGTTTCCTCTTATAGGAGATGTCACTTTTGCACTCAACAAGCTCTCCTGCTAAATTAATCTTTGGTTGGCATTTATGTCTACTTGAAATTAGCTTGACACTTCCTCAGTATGGCACCATGACAACCTAACAGATGGGCCTAAGGACATGCATGCCAGATGATATAAATGACAACAAGGTTTAATAGTATGGTATAGATTCCTATTCTCAAATATTGAAATAATGACTCATGACAAATGTGTATATTAAAAAATTGAGAGTGTCTGCCATTTCAACCTATATAAATTTTTAAATAATTGTTTCAAATATATGTCAAAATTAAAGATAATTCATATTTATACCTATGCATATGTCTGTCCAGACAGCATTTAAATGAAATTGAGGCCAAACTGAGAATATCAAGGATCCTTAGAATTACAGAGGATGTTAAAAATCACCATCTCTTAGACGAAGCATTGAAATGTCTGAAATCAGCTACTTGGTTTCTTACTCAACTTCTTTCCAAATACCTTATTTCAGTTACAGAACAGTTTTCTGTCCTAATCCACAGATACTGTGCATCTTCTAACTCCTAATCTATTGTATTTTGCATTCTTCATTTTTTCTTATTCTTTACTGCCTGACTCATATTTCTATCTTCCAGGGTAGCTTTTACTACTGTTGATTACTCGAACCTCTAAAAACCTTAACTCTTCATTATCGATCTAGTTGTACCTATGTAAATTATTGTAATTATTTGTTGTTGTTGTTGTTGTTATTATTATTATTATTATTATTACTAATTTGTAGAATTAACTTTCTCTTTGAACTGTGGTGTACTTAGCCACAGGTTCCAGTGTTTGGCCCGTTTGCATTACTAATAGTTGTTATGTCTTTACCTCACTTTTATTTTAGCTTTTCTGGTTTTATACCTATTCTTTTGAAGAAAGTTCAAGTTTATATATATTTTATATTTGGTGTCAGTATTAACAAAAATGTTTTCAAAATGTGAACAGATTAATGTTTGAAATTGATATGGCTAAATGTGAATGTATTCTTTGAAAATATTCTCCTGAGAGGTAAGAGAATTTAAGGGTTTTATAATTAGGCTATGTTTACCCTCTACAGGTTAAAATAGAAAACAAAGTCAATTAAAACATTTGGAACCAAAAATATTTCACTTAAAACATTGCTTTGGGATAGCCTGACATATGACAGAAATGTTTTATTAAACCTTCCCAAATTTGAAATTGGATTTCCACACTTCCATAAAGTTTTATCATGTAGTTAGAAACTTACAGGATGGTTTATTCTAACACTTTACTTTCAAAAAATTAACTTCACATGCATGTTACTTTATAAGTGAGTAAGTAAATTTCAGAGAGCTTAATTGTTCCCTGTAAAGTTGCCCAAAGAGCTTCTTAAGAAAGCTGATAGTCCTTCCTTCTTCACATCTTCTACAGATTCTTTCCAGTACACTCGAAGATACAGTTTATACTTAAATAAGGATTCCCATAGGTATGAGTTAACTTTTATTACCTATATTAAGTTTTCAAATCACCTGAGAGACTGGCATGTAATTATTGCCTAATAAAACCCAATGTTTTTCTCCAAAAGTCATTTAAAGTAATTCTATAAGTGGCAATTGAATAATTCCATAAGGGCAATTTAAAGCACAGAGGACATTTAGAAAGAGTGAATGACTAATAGGATTAGCCAGATGTAGCCTAGATATGTTGATTTCTTGACTCTAGCTCTAGGACAAGTTCTTCCTTTCTGTGAATCTCTGGGATCTTTAGTAGTTCAACTTTTCCTTCCCGCATTTAGATATTTTTACAATAGCTATTGCAGGACTTTTGCCTAGCTCAACTTTATTATACCGAGTTTCATAAATGCAGCTTTATTTGAGAATCATTCTTAACTAAGGCGGCAAAGTATTGCCTACATGAAACTGACTGCCCACCAGTCTGGTGGGCTCAAGCCTGGGTCATTACCTTAGTGCTGAACTGGGCTATTATCTTTCAGGAGCTGGACTCACCTGTGCAGCCCTGTATTTCTGCCATGATTATATCAAGAGATGATCAGTATCTTAGGTGGTGTGCTCATTTACATTAGCAAAACTCAAAAAGACTGATAAAAATTCTAATAATGATTATAAATTTATATACATTGATATCCATGATTATCAATTTGCTTATTTTCTTCTTGTGGGCATAGCCACATAGAAAGTCTAATTCTAGTCAGAAGATTTCTTAGTGAAACTGGAGGCAAAAGAATAGTTTTCTGTGTGTGTTTTTTTTTTTTTTTTTTTTTTTTAGGTAGCTGATGGTTAGTTAGGGAAAGCCACGAAAAGAGACACAGGAGAGGTACAAGGAAACAAAATTTATTACGTTTCTAGATCCTAGAAAAGGTATAGAGCTGCCAAAAGGACAGATACTCATATTTAGAGCACCCTTTGCTCCTAATCAGGGCTTTGGGGGACACTTATTTTATTTTATTTTATTTTATTTTATTTATTTTATTTATTATTTTATTTTATTTTATTTTATTTATTTTTTACTTTTCCAGCCTTCTCTTATCTCTGCTAGCATTAATTCTAGTGGACTCTTTGTTTTATATATATTACTAATTTTATTTAGACTACTATCAACCCTTGGGGTAAGGACCTGTCTATGTCTTATAAGAATACATATTCTATTTATCTCTCAAAGGGAAAATCACCCCCATCTCCAAGTATTTGGATTAGGAGAGCTTTATTGACAAAACAATTTAGCAGCAATGTAGATATATACATATTTTGTTTGTTTTTAACATGTGTAAATTGCATTACTGTGCCACCTAACTGAAACTGAACTTTCAGCCTAAACTTATAGTTCAAAACTACCTCATAGATTCTGAAATTCGATACAATAAATCATTGAATCCTTTTAACTTTACTAAGTTCCATGCTCTCCAGCTAGTTCACTGCAGGAGGCTGATAGCCTGGCCAGAAACTCTGCAGATCTAAAAAGATCAAATTTTGAAAATTGAGTTAAATATATCACTTGTTTTATCAATAAGTCTGACTCTCAGATTAGTCTCTTGCCACAGAGGTATCTCAGCCTTATTACCACATGTTTATCATAAATTCATCTTTCGTAGCCTGTGCTTCCTATATCAGGTCTCCATTGACCTTCTTGTATCTTATTAGTAAGGGCAGGCATATCAGACATTTGTGGTTTTGATTTACAAACAATTTATAAACACCAGTTGCCGGCTTTCATTTCTGATATATATGGGCTAACCATCAACATATTTTTAATTAGTCTCACCAACTTTACTCACTCTCTCCTCCGAACAAGCAAAATCTTTAGCTTACTGATACTGTTGACTTGGGTTCTCTTAGACAAAGAAAGCATTTGTATACACTAACTTGATCTTGAGTTCATCTTTTTTATTAGTACTTTAGAGACCTGAGGATATCTTCAGCACCAGGAACAACTTCTATATACCTTCCAGTCATCATCTTTTTTGTACAAGCTGAGCATGCCATGTCTAGAAATTACCTCCTGCCATGGAGAAATTTCTATCAATGTGTTCATTTCTTGACTATTGTTTAGATTTTCTTTATGTACTGAAAATGTGACAGCTCTTTTGAAATTCTTATATTTTGTTGACATTTATCCCTTCCTCACTTGTACAAAGGAGCATTTGAAAATCTAGGTGAAAGATAAAAATGCTTCACACAGATGTACATAATCTGAGTAATTCCTCACCCAGTGGGAAAAGAAAGAAAATCTGAGTTTTAGAATATACTTACACTGTATTTTCTACAGTAAGAATAATAACGCCTATCTGCAATCATCTCATTTAGTAGCTGCCAAGGAAACAATAATTTTAAGAAAATTATAAAGTCCTTTGAAATTCTCAAAAGGAGAAAAATTTGAGGTAAGTTCCAGGGAGAAGTTTAATTTTCAGGTACTGCAACAATGGCTGTGTCTATTGTGTGTGTTTTGTTTTTGTTTTTTTTAATCTTTGCATTCGATATATTCAATCCTATAGTTTTGCCGGTGGACTCTCTTGATTCCC
Organism: Pteropus vampyrus; assembly: GCF_000151845.1. Classification (NCBI taxonomy): domain Eukaryota; kingdom Metazoa; phylum Chordata; class Mammalia; order Chiroptera; family Pteropodidae; genus Pteropus; species Pteropus vampyrus. Next base: position 4,461,930 of record NW_011888839.1, read on the forward strand.
TTACCTTTTCTTTGAGAAAGTAGAGAAACGAACAAAAACAATGAATAAAACTAATCACGGGTACACACATACAAATAAATTCTTATAGTAAACACGAAGATTGTTCCATTCATATATTCTTATCTAGAAATAGTAGGATATTTTATTACTGGAAAGGACAGCTAAAGTATTCAAGATAAAGTCATATCATTGAATGAACTCAAAAACAGTCTGGAAGCTTTGCTTGAAATAAATGATAGATGAATTCAAGGATATTGGATTTTGCAACTGGGAGCACAGCTAGGCAAAATCTCAGAAGTGTTCAAAGAAGAAAGAAAAGTTAAAAGTTCTTATAGTAAAAAATATATTTTTGAGAATTATTAGTCTTGCATTCTTATCTCTAAGATTGGTCCAAGGTGGTTATCAGTCATATTTCAGGCAATCAGAATAATGGATGCCAGGTAGTCTGGAAAATGGGTGCTAAGAGGTCTAGTCACATCCTAGCAGTCTGGATAATGTATGTGAGGTGAATGTCAGATAATCTGGGCATGTGAGTTCTTCAGGGAAGCAATCAGAGGGTTATTTGGAGGTCTAGATGTATATTTAGGCATTGTTGTTGGTGGAGTCTTCCCTCATGACTCAATAATGTTAATAATATTAACAGCTTGGTTAAATAACTCCATTTTATATATTCCTTATCTTCACTTTTTCTTCAATATATAATTGATATGATTGAAATCAAAAATTGCTATCTTTTTTTCAATATTTTGTAAAACAAAATTATACTGAGTATCATAATTTAGCCAGCTTATGGACAGATTAGTGATTTCTATCTAAGAAACTAAGAAGTAAGATTTTATTGTTATTAGTAACACTAGAAGGAATTCCTTCCGCATTTGAAATCAACAGCGCTATATTTGTAATTTTTATTATTTTATCTTCTATTATAAAAATGCAACAATCTATTCTCCCTTATTAGAATGAATGCTCCTTGAATACTGAGTCTACGTCTTATGCACATTGATGTCACCCACAGTGTCTTACATCTAGAATGAGCTCAATAAATATTTGTTGTATAAATTTCTAAGAAGCAATAAATAAGAATCATCTCTGGCTGGGGTAAAACAAAACAATAGCATAAGCATGAATCATAAATTTGCTATAATAACTTTTACCAAATTTGAAATTGAACAGGTTCAAGTTTTATTATATATGTAATTAAGGAGACTGGAAGGAAGTTGTGAGGGGATTCTCTGAAAGATTAATCAATTTTGTGTGTATTTAGGCAAAGAAAATCTCCTTTTGTGGGGTGGGAGGGTGGGTGGTCTGATTTATCTGATTTGGAGCTCAATCATAGCTACATAAGAAATTATTGAAAAAACTGAAAATAATAAGAAAATTGTACAACAGACAGTTACCATGCCAGACACAGAAAAAAAGAGTGTTGGTGACTGCTAGCAAGGGGCTACCGTAGGTAACCAAGGCTGAGAATAAACAAGAAAAGCAAACTAGAAGATAAGGCAACACAGATAAGGAATCAGGAGTCCCTGAAAATTGAATAGAAAATCTCCCTCACATTATGCCAGGTTGAACTCTATATGTCACAGGTCACATTTACCGAAGTAAATGTCTTAGATGGGAAGTTTAATATTCCAAAAATAGAATGCGTGGGTCTTAAACTGCAGGATTCTCCAAGTCAATGGTGTTGCCTCAGGGTCTCACATCTGCCAATGCTGGATCAAAAGATCAAGGGCAAAAAAGTGGAAAGTGTATTAGAGAAGGGATTGTTTTGCTGAACTTTTTGATGTAGCTAACTGAAAAAAAGAGAACATATGAGGTTTTTTTAAATGTTTTAACATGGTACTTGCAAGTAATATATATACATATATACATATTATTCTAAAGGAATATGATTAACACTGTAAATTTAATTTTTTTTGCCTTAAAGAAACATATATTTATGTTTCTCTTAAATAAACCCTAACTTTGAAAAAAATATAAATTTATTCACAAAATCCAGTATTAAAAGAATGCAGAGTTTAAAATATATCATTGTTAATTTAGAGAAGTTACCTCCAAATGAATGATTGGCATTGCTTAACTGGAAAAAGAAAATTTATTTGTTAAAATTATGAGTTTTCTCTCCATGAAACCATGAATTGTACATTTGTTCATATGTCTCCTGCTCAGAATCTGCATGCTCTCCTCAGCTGTTGGTGTGTATTTATAATTTCTCACTTTCCTCTTTCAGCTAAGATAAAGCTATGACTTGATTAGTAAAAACTTACATTATTATTATTATTATTATTAGTTATCATACTAAAGAAAAAATGACTTTAAGTAATTAGATCACATTTTTTTTTGTATTGATTAAATATGCTTAATCACTACTTTATTTTCTTATTCTATCATGATTTTTCTTTTTTGTGACAATTATTGCATTTTACACATAATTTATTGTTTTTTGAGTTGATTTGCTGCTGTAGCTGCTGCTGTTATTATTATTATTATAGTTGGTTTTGTTTTTTAAGAGTAATTTACCCTGTTTTTCAGGAAATTTTTTTTTTCATTTTTAAAGCAGAAATTATTGATCTGTATAGTTAGAAACCAGCCATAGAAATCAAGGAATGTTAAACACAGATCTGCTATCTCTCCGTAGTTAGGTAAACACTTTTACACCTCTAGAATCTTGCACATAGCTCCAGCGGTAAAGGATAGGAAACTAACAGCTTCCTCCCTTTTTAGAAGTAATAACTTCATTAAGTAATTTTAAGTAATTTTAATTTACTGTTACTTTTAAACTGAAAATAAAGGATGAAAATATTGTAAAACATTTTTTAACAAAAAAAAAATGTCATTTTTACCCCTTAATCTGAATATATCACTTAAAATAATTTGATTTTATATTTGGTAACTTTGGATTTGGTAACTTTGGGATGTCTTAATCTGAATATATCACTTAAAATAATTTGATTTTATATTTGATAACTTTGGATTTGTGTGTGTTTGTACGTGGGGCGAGGGGAGGCAGAGCGTTAGTTTTGTGTAAGTAAATATAATTTTTTTTTCTCAGGTTGACGGTATTATTACTAGAGAATACTACATTATTGCATGCAAAAATTTTGCAGAACTAATGAAAATGAATCTGACTCAAACTTTCTCTGTCTTTCTGTAAAGGATGGCGAGCAATTCAGTCTACATGTACTTGACCCCTTGATATCAGGGTCCAAGTTTCCTCATTAAATTAATAGTAAAAAAAAAAAAAGCAAAACTGAATTTATCATGGCAGTATTTCACAGACTCGAAAGAAAAGGAGTTGTGTTTCTGCTGAAAGGAATATAAGCAGCAGAAAGAAGGACTGGAGAGATGATACGATATCATGTGATGTCTTCAAAGTCTTCTACAGATGACATTATTTTGCCATAATCTGTCAAATTATTTTTCATCGTAATCACTAAACTTTCTCCTATAAACTCAATCTTTTTTAGGCTTTGCTTATGATATTTTCCACATAAAACTAGCAATTAATTGGTGTTTTTTATGTCATCAATTTAGAATGTTACATTCATGCCTATATTTAGTTGTCCTAAGAACTGTATATTTTAAAGATTTCTCATATAGTTATTTTAATAACTATAAGAAATAATCTGTTATTTATGCCTCCAAAATTATTTTATTAACTGCAGATCTGCTTCTACAAGTATTTTGCTTTATACTTTCTTAGGAAACTGAAATAAAATATAGCATACACACAAGAAATATAAAAATTATGTGCAATTTAAAGAATAATTATAACTGGGACATTTATTGCTTGACTCAAACCTATTAAAGAGAACTTTACTGTATCTCATAAGACCCTGTGGTGTCCTCTTCATCCTGATAGCCCCTTCTTCCATCAAATAACAATTATCTTAAATTTGATATCAATTACTTCCTTGCTTTCCTTTATAGTGTTTATCACCAATGTTTGTGTTCCTCCCCAAATGTATTGTTTATATTTACCTCTTTTTAAAGTTTATGTAAATAAAATCTCGATATACTTTATCATTCTAATATTGATATATTTTTTGATTATTTTTAGTTGTTGCTATTTTTAATAATAGTGATGTAAATCTTCTTTTACGTGTCTTCTGATGTTCAAATATACATAGAAATTTTAGGGGAAACACATGTTTAACTTTACTAAGGAGTCACAAACCATTTGTAAAATGACTATATCAATGTACACTTAGACCAGCAGTGGAATAAAATACTTTTCTTTTCATCCTTATGATGATTTAGAATTTGGTTTAAAAATGTATTTATTTTGCCTATCTCTTGCTTGTAAAATGGTGTTATATTGTGACTTTATTTTCCATTTAGCTTTTCAAATATTTATTGATAATTTGCTCATCTTTTCATTATTTTTTGAAAATGTCTGTGTGCCTCATTTGTCCACTTTCTATGGGGTCATATCTTTCTTGATTTTTTAAATTTTTTGTATATTATAGACATTAATCATTTGTTGGTCATCTGTATTACAGACATCTTTCCAATGTTTGAACTTGTATTTTCACTTTCTGTGATTATTTTTTTTTGATAAAGAGAATTTCTTAATTGAATATTGTTAAAACTTTCAATATTTTCCATTCTGGTTTCCACTTTTTGGATTTTATTTACAAAATCATTTCACAAATCAAGATCATAAAGAAATTATCCTGTCTTCTAAATATTTTTACATTTTTATATTTAGTCATATAATATTTTCTGAATGTATTTACTCTGAGTGATAAGAGGTAGGCCTCTATTTTTATTTTATTTTTCCATATGGGTAGCCATTGTTCCATCATTTATTTAAGAGCTCATGTTTCTTAATTGATCTGCAACATATATGCCACATATCAAGGGAATATATGTATTTGGTTTTCTTCTGGTTGTGATACTTTAATTGTTCTTTTTGTATAATATAGGCTATTTCTTTTTTATACTATAGACTTGTAATAAATCATGATATATGATAGAGATAATTTTCTAATTTTGTTTTTATACTTAAAATGATGTTGGTTTGTTCTTAAACATTTGTTCTTCAGTAGAAACTTTAGAACCATCATGGTCCACCTAAGAAAGTGAGACGGAAACCATTAGAAATTGGAATTAGAATTGAAATTTTATTGGAATTTCATTAAATTTATAAAATTTTTAGATATTTATGTCTTTTACGATATAAAAAATGATTTATGTGTTTGTTATGCCTATTTTTAGATTTTCCATTACTTTTTTCAATAATTTGTTATAATTTTACTTAGTAAAATCTTTTTTTAGATTTATTTATATTTGTCATGTGTAACAATGTTTTATCTCTTTTTATTGCTACTTTATAGCAGTATATATTGTCAAATTCTCATTAATTCCAATCAATAGATTATTTTGAATTCTCTATATTGTGAAACATCTCAATTTTTTATTTGATTGTTTCTTTTATTCCAACAATATCATCAGATAAAGATCACTAAAAACACATCTGTATTTGAACAAAATTTTGTTTATTAGTACATGTTGCATAGAGGGGAGCTGCATACCATGGGGAACCATCGGGTATTAGAAAAGGATTGTTATAGGATCTGGGTTTGTGTTAGGAGATTTAAGGAAAGTTTCATGGGAGTGTATTTTTAATTTATGTTAGTAATTAACAGAATATGAGTGAAATTCTAGGATTGACTATCCTAATACATAATTTTTATCTCAGTTTCTGAAAAAATGCAATATGGCTAAAGCTTATATATATATATATCTCTATATATATCTCTATATATATTTAAGTTGTCAATCCTGAGAGTGGGAGATATTTGATGATTTTTATGTTTTGTTCAGTAATTTTATTTTTACCTGTGTGTAGACATTATTAAAGACTAAGTACATTTTAGTCTTATTCTATCATGGACAAAGTGTAACTCTGTATGAGGTTGATATTCTCTGTAATTTTATTTTGGTTTAGTAGGGACCACTTTAATATTGCTTTTTTTTTCTATATTTCAAATCTTTTTACATTTCATATATTTTTCATAGCTTTCTAAGTCATGTAATGTTGAGTAGAAATGATAAGTATGGCAACACTTGTAATGTTGAGTAGAAATGATAAATATGGCAACACTTGTTTGTGCATTCCATGTTTCATGCTGTGGGAGTCTTACAGACATCTTTTATCATGGTAAAGATAAAGTTCTTATTTTCAAGATTTTTTCTGAATCAATTAAGTAACCATAGCTTTTTATTATTATTATTCTATATCTAGGAAACATCTACTTATACATATTCTTTAGAATTATTAGTTTCATATTTTATATTTGTATCTAGTATCTATTTTTAATTAAATTTCATGTATTTTGAAATTTTTTTAATATATTGATTCTCAGTTGTTACCACTTCAATTTATTGAGTCTACCTTTTCTTTATTAAATTACTTTGTTACTCTGTATAAAATCAATTTTGTGTAGAGGTCTACTTTTGGATTCTCTACTCTCATTCATGAATATATGCCCACTCTTTTGCCAACACTACACTATCTTATTTTTAAAAGCTTTAAAGTATGTCTTGAAATCAAATAACTCAAATCATTTATGTTGTAATTTAATTACATTTTTTTAAAAGCATGTAATGGAAAAATGCCAAATTTTATGAAACATACATGTGCATGTGAGAAGACATTGTAAATTAATTGAGAGCATTAAAGTGATCTAATGACTATAAGGAACTTATGAAAATATTCCAACCATAACATAAGGAAACAGTTGCTGAAGAAGTCATTTTATTAATATAGCCATAGCATCCAGACTCTGGCCAACTCACTTTCACATCCTGGTAGAATTCAGAACTTCTGGTGGAGTGTCGAGGTAATACCACAAACAAGGACAAAAACAAGATGAATCCTACAGTTTTGTTATATCAGATAACAGAAATATTTTCAAATATGTTTGAAGTATGTTGAAAATTTTAAGAAGAGTCTAACTTGGACTAACTCCACCACAGAAGAAGTAGTCACTAATTGAGAATTAAGTATATAAATCTATATACATGTTACATATGCATCCACATACATAACCCACCCACACAGACTTTTCTTGACATAAATATAGTTATCACTATTGTCTGACACACAGAATGTAAAATTGGGGAAAGGGATACAAGCATATCATATCGTAATTCATAGAAAGTATTATTTTATGAATTATTAATGGAATAAATCTAATTAATAATAAAATGTTTAAAATAATGTAAAGTCATAGTAAAAATATTGATTTCCAAAGGCTGTATAAATAAATTCTATGTGAATTAATCTTTGCTCAGTAAAAATTTCTCTCTAGATCTAATATCCTCCAGGTCTACCAATTACAAAAAATAAATAGAAGGAAGAGACATTAATAGAATGAAGTGGAAAATTCATAAAATGTAAGGAAATATTGAAAGGATATTTACATTGGCCATCTAAAAATTAAAACACTGTCATTGTAAAGATAGATCCTCACAATTGTGTATCTAAATTTTGTTCACAGATGTATTATTTTACTTAACAGTGTCTTTTCATATGCTTTTTTCTTGCCATTTTTAAAAAACATGCTATTAACTTCTATGTTCATTGTATGTTTGTCCTTGTAAATCAATGCACTGTCTATCAGGAAAGCTTCCTGTGGGAATGTTCTGGAGTATACAAAGTACAGCAAGAGAGAAGAATCACAGGTGCATTTACAGTGCAAAATCTCAAATTGCCGATGGTCATAACCTGCTGCAACATCTGGAGCTTATTTTTTTTAATGGTCACAAAGTTTACTATTTTTAGACTTTAACATTAGTATAAAGAAAAGTAAAGTCACAGATGACATAACTCTTTTTTATGTTACCAGAGATCTTTAATATATTATATTACAATGGAATGCTTGAGACATAAAAGCTTCTTAAAATTTATTATGTAATTCCTTCTACATTTTCTCAGAGGCCATAACATTGAGGTCAAGCATTACTAACCTTGAAAAACAAGGACGATATAAAATGATAAAGAAAATAAAGAGAATTCTCTTCAAGAAACATAGTAGCCTTGTCTTCCATTTATTTTCTAATAAAGATGCCTACTCTCCAAACAGATTGATAATTAAATATATAGATAAGTAGATATGTTTGCTTTATCATATGTTTATTAATTAAATGTACAGGCTTAAATATATATATGAAAATAAAAGGTACTAAGAATCTGTGATCTTAGTTGACTAATAAAACACTAAATAAAGAAAAATAAATAATATAAAATAGGTAAATACAGGAAATATAAAATATAAACATATATTACTTGAAAAGGAAATATATGTTTTTATATCAAATCAACAAAACCATAAGTTACTTCTCTGAAAATAATAATAAAATACCATATATAACTTTAGAATGAAATAAAATAATGTTTGTAATCAACAACATAAAAGAAAGCCACCACACAGTATATAGATATTAAAAGTTAATAAGAGGATATTATGAATATATTTTGGGCAACATATTTGTCAATAAAGTTAAAATAAAAAATTCATCCAAAATACAATGTTCCAAAATTGACAGAAAATAAAAATGAAAATTTGCATGTTTTACTCTCAATTAAGGCAATTGAATACATTATTAAAAATGTATCCATAAACAAATTATCTGATGAGATTAATTTACCACTGAATTATTTCAGACGTTTAAGAAAGAAGTAATACCAGTATTAGCTAAAACTTCCCAGTAATAAAAATATTGAGGAAATATTTTTAAGCTATTTTATGAATCCACTAACCTTGAAATCAAAATCCGACAAAAATATTATAAGAAAGCAAAATTAAAGATCTATACTTCTCATGGACAAAAATAGAAAAAATTCTAAACAAAATAAAGTAATACATAAAGGGTGATTTCTGAAAAATTCAATATATAAAATATGACTGACGAGATTTATTTTTCAAATTCCTAGATGATTAAACATTTAAACAACAAAGGGAAAAAGGCCATGCAATCATCTCAACATATTTTGAAATCAAAGGATCAATAGATCTACAAAACTGGTAAACTGCTAGCCAAGCTAAACCAGAGAAAGAGAAAAGATGTGAATTACCAATGTTAAGAATGAAAGAGCTGTTATCGCTACTGAGTCCATGGATATTAAAAGGATAATAAGAGAATACTATAACTAATTCTATGCCTATAAATTATAACTTAGGTGCAAAGAACAAATTCCTTGAAAGATACCAATTACAAAAAAGTAGTTCTAGTAGGCATATATTTATTAATGAAATTGAATTCATAGTTAAAATTCTTCCTCTCCATAAATCTCAGGTCCACTTTAGTCTGCTAAAGTGGAGAGGTATTTGTGAGGGTATTTGTGAAGTGGAAGGAAAGGGAGATTAGGGAGGGTATTTGTGAAGAAAAGGGAGGGTATTTGTGAAGTGGAAGAAAAGCGAGATTATTATTCTCCAGAAACAGTTGCATATCTAGGGGGTTTTCAAAGCAGCTCCCAGCAAGCCTCTGTGAGGCACTTGCTTTGGTACTATAGCTGCTGGATGGCTGGCAGATGCTCCCTTAAAATCATTCCTTCATGTGGTATGGCTGGGAACTCCCAGTAGGTTCTTTATATTTAAAACAGCTGCTATGAAACAGCTTTTTTGAAATTAATTGATTTGTTGCTGTAGGATGAGTCTTTTAACCATGATTTCTGGCTTTCTTGATGTTTACTCTGCCCAATCCATACAATAAGTTAAATTTCTAATTTCTTGTATACAACGTTATGTACTTGGAATACAAATAATACTGTCTGCTTCTCCTGACTGAGCCCTAACACAATCTCTAATTTTAGACTTGAACTATGTAAAGAATACTTCAGATGCATTCTTAGGCTTTGATTGTTTTCTCCCATACCTCTATATACTCTTATAACACTGCCTATAAGTCTTTACTGGAATTTTGAAGAATACAAACAGGTCCTTTAATTAATTTTACTCTCAATTTTTAAACACAGAGACCTTTAACTTTGGATTTACAGTACTGGCACTAACAAATGCTCGGTTAATAGGTTTTTTTTATTTTTTTTTAATCATTAGTGAAATATTTATAGCATTAAGTGAATTTATTTTTCTCAAGGATCGGCTTTATTTTATATATTTTGAAAATAATTTTAAAAAGAGTGTTATGACAGTAGTTTCATGGACTAAGGAAGTATAGAGATTTTTTAAATGTAAAATGTTATATTATCTTGCCCTCTACATAGTAAAAATAGTCTAAAACCAACATTGGAGAATTAATGGTGTGAACACAATTTTATTATTTTTAACAGGTCTAAAGTTTGAGTAACCCATAATAGTTTTTGATAACTTAAAAAGTGGGGATCTTATCTCATTCACTTAAAAGAGAAATGTGAAATGTATTCCATGAAGAAAAAATTACCCAGGGGATATTCTGAATTTTGCAATATAAAAGACTTGCCCATTCTCTTTTTATTAGCTTTGTAGGCATAACTGCAAAATTAACAAACCATGAAATTCAACAGCATACCAAACAGTAACAGATGCCTGAATTCGCAGTTGCTAGAGCAAAAACCATCGAATATATTTCAAGAATTGGAAGAGATATCGTTTTGCTTCCTTTGAAAATTCAGACATTTGCATGCTTTATACATACCCATTTTAAAAAGATTCATTTTTAAATGTACACTCTAGCACAATATAGGAAACTTTTCAAAATTCATTGGAGCATTGCCATCATGTGTCGTACTTACAAATGTTAAGTTTTAGACATCAGTGACAATCAAAAATACTCTACAGAATAAAAATTAAATACCACATCTTTATGTGTATTATTCTAGATCTACTTACAGAGGCTATATCTTTTTAACTTGATATATTAAAATTATAAATAAAATACATCTAACTAAAGTAATATGGTAATAATTAATGGATTTTTTCCTACATACATTTATAAGATTAATATTGTGAAAAATTTTTTTGCTGTATGTGTTTAAAATTATTTTAGAATACTTAAACTTTGTGTAAAATAACTGAAATTATTGAGAAAAAATTTTGTCCATTTATAAATTAATTACTGCCTTATCTCTCATCTGGGTATTCAGTTCTTAGGATCTTATCCTAAGGACAGAATCTGAGATATATAAGAAGATTTATATACCAGTATGATCAGTCACATATTGGTGATATTCCTAATAGTGAAAAAGTGGAAATAAGCTATTCAATGATAGCAGAATGATTAAATTCAATTTATCCTTAAGTATCTATATTTTAAGAGGAACAATTAAATTACACGGAGAAAATATTTACATTATAATAAGGAATTAAATAACAATAATTTTTAAGAGTCATAACATAAAATATTACTTCCCACTCAAGTGTATAATGCAAGTACATAAACACACACATACACCTTCCCCCTCACACGCACACACACACATTAAATCTGTGACTGGTATATGTAAAGCAAAATGTTAATAATGTTTATTTCTAAAATAGAAATATATGTAGGTCTTTTCTTTATCTCCCTTTGCACTTGTTTTTCTTTCTAAACTTTTCTATCATAAACATTAGCAAAAATACAATAGTTCTTATTGTTTTAAAGTCTTAATAACGACAGTTTGACCCATCAACAACTT
>NW_011888839.1:4475020-4476927 GCF_000151845.1 Pteropus vampyrus
ATCGAATACACAGGTTGTGATCAGATGTCATCAATACATTCATTCCAAATATTAATAGAGTGGCCATTTCTGTCTCAATAATTATGATAAAAATGGATCAAACTATCCAGTTTGAAGCCAATTCCCAGCCTTACCTTGAGAACTTGTCTTTCATAGGTAAATACCTCTTTGTCTACCTATTTATTAAAATTAGCTCTGATAGTTTTGTTGTCATGATTATATGAAAATCTCTCCTTTGACAGAGGGCTGAAAGCAATGCTGATAATATCTAAATATTTCTTAGTGTTTCACTGAGGAAAAATTGGTCTGTTTAAAAATATCACACAGAAAACTCCATCTCTTGGAATCCTGAAATATCCTTTACATTATGTGTAAAATAAAGTGTAACATGGTTCTGTCTTTATTAAGACCTTTACTATCTTCCAAGAAATCTTTAAGAGTTCTTACTGTATTACCTGAGGCCCTAAATGTATTAAGATATTTTTCTATGAACTACAGGTTTCTTAAATATGAATTTCCTGAGGCATGCCTTTACTCCTCAAAAATATATAGACATGACTCTGCTATTTCCTAGCTTTAAATGTAATTGTAGAGAAATCTAAGGTCAATCTGTTTTATTACTCCTGTTATTGGCATGCTTTTTCTTGCTTTTCTTTTTCTTGCTCTTACCCATAATAGCTTTTATTTTGTCTCAATATTTCAAAGCTTTGTAATTTTACCTGAATATATCTTCATATTGGTGATTTTCTGTGTACTTTTCTTCCAGAACATTGTATTTCTTTTCTATCAACAGATTTTTCTACCATCAGCACATGTAAAAAAATAAAAGAAATGTGAACATCTTTCCTCTATTTTGGTTTTGATTCTATTTTTCTATCTTATCTATCTTATCTATCTTTTTCAATTCTTTTCTTTGGTTACTTGAGTCACTGTGATATTGAATCTTTGTCATCATTGTTCCCTACTATAATTTAATACCTCTTCTCTAGATGATTTTCTTCTCCATAGTCTCTATATTCATTTCAGGACTTTCCTTCATATTATTATTGATTCACTATCAGCCTTACTTCTATTCTTCCTTGCTTTGTTTCTGTTTTTTATTTATTTATGTCCAAGTTCTATGATAGTTTTCTTCAGTTTAACTATTCTTCAATTTGGATCTTTTATATCAGATTTCATAGCATTAAAATAATCTTCTATTTGTTATCTTTGTAAACTTTAATGTTACTGAGAGAGTATAACACATTTATTGTTAAATTATTTCTTTCTGTAAAATATATTGTCCACCTGTCTCTTATTACTTTTTAATTTTTGCACTATCTCTGTATGGTTATTATTTTTTTAAACAGAATATTTGTATGTTTTTAATTTAATTAGATTTTGCTTCAAAAAATATAATCGGTACAGTAGCATTCTTGCTTTTACTACCATCACAAGTTGTTATTTGTATAATTATTTCAAAACACCAGTTTGAAGATATGGGCTTTATCCTGTGTTTCATTTCTGTATAGCTGATGAATAACAGGTCAGGGGATGGGGAACCATAAACATTTATTCTAGTCTTCTCTCAACCATCAAGAGTCTTTGTGTTTTGGAGTATTCAGCAATACTAGGTGCAACAATAAGCCTTTGCTTCAACCAGGGACAACGAGTCCATTCCTTAAATTCATCTTAATTCATTCCGGCCCTTCTTTTTATTCTCTTTGCCATTAGAATTAGGGAAAATAGCTAAAACTTAAGTACACTTTTATTGTGGCTTGTTGTTACTTATTTTTCTGGTAATTTATGTAATACAAAAGCATCAGCTTACCCAGAGCCAATCAACTGATGTGGAGAATGGCGTTTTTGAGGAAATAAAAGCCCAATGTGGATGAGAAGTAGAGGAAAAGAGAGCATGGGTGAAATGG
>NW_011888839.1:4476977-4496622 GCF_000151845.1 Pteropus vampyrus
TTTGTTTCTGTTTTTTATTTATTTATGTCCAAGTTCTATGATAGTTTTCTTCAGTTTAACTATTCTTCAATTTGGATCTTTTATATCAGATTTCATAGCATTAAAATAATCTTCTATTTGTTATCTTTGTAAACTTTAATGTTACTGAGAGAGTATAACACATTTATTGTTGAATTATTTCTTTCTGTAAAATATATTGTCCACCTGTCTCTTATTACTTTTTAATTTTTGCACTATCTCTGTATGGTTATTATTTTTTTAAACAGAATATTTGTATGTTTTTAATTTAATTAGATTTTGCTTCAAAAAATATAATCGGTACAGTAGCATTCTTGCTTTTACTACCATCACAAGTTGTTATTTGTATAATTATTTCAAAACACCAGTTTGAAGATATGGGCTTTATCCTGTGTTTCATTTCTGTATAGCTGATGAATAACAGGTCAGGGGATGGGGAACCATAAACATTTATTCTAGTCTTCTCTCAACCATCAAGAGTCTTTGTGTTTTGGAGTATTCAGCAATACTAGGTGCAACAATAAGCCTTTGCTTCAACCAGGGACAACGAGTCCATTCCTTAAATTCATCTTAATTCATTCCGGCCCTTCTTTTTATTCTCTTTGCCATTAGAATTAGGGAAAATAGCTAAAACTTAAGTACACTTTTATTGTGGCTTGTTGTTACTTATTTTTCTGGTAATTTATGTAATACAAAAGCATCAGTTTACCCAGAGCCAATCAACTGATGTGGAGAATGGCGTTTTTGAGGAAATAAAAGCCCAATGTGGATGAGAAGTAGAGGAAAAGAGAGCATGGGTGAAATGGAAATGTTAAAGTTGGAGGAATACATAACAGCCAGTCTATGCAAAGACTTGCAGAGGCTCAAACATTAAATATTTGGAAAGGTTTCAGCAGGTATCATGATGTCATGATTAGATTTGTAGTTTTAAAAGGCATATCTTGTTCCGGCATAGATAATAGATTAAAAGTGTTGCTAATAGACAAGGCAGTTAGGCCCAGGATGATAATCACTTTTATTTGATTGATGTAATGGAAATTGAAAGAAGCACATGGATTTAGAATTGATTGAGTTGGCAAGATGATGAAACTTAGAGAAACCTAATTAGAAAGTATAAATTTTGGAAATATTGACATTTGTAGTAATTAAGACTATAAGTATGAGCTCCCCTAGAAATCTAATATTGATTAGGGAAATCGGAAGTCTTAGATCTGAGACAACTGATTTGCAATATGTAAAGAGATAATAAAAAATTTAGAGGAAAAGACTGTAAAAGTGCGTTTAGGAAACTAGATAATGTTAACTATATCTTTTAGAATAGATCATTTCTCTTAGGTAAGATCTTTGCTATGCAGTTGTTTTTCAGAGGACATTAGCCTAAAGAAGTTAAGACCATGAGTTCTGCCATCAGATAACTGGCCACTGACTGCTCTGATGTGCCCTTCTACAAGTTATAAAATTCCCTGTCTCAATTCCTCTTGAGTGTAATAATTGTTTTTATGACAGAGTTTTGAGAGTTAAAATATTCACCTGACATATAATAATGCTGAAAAATGGCAGCATCCACAGACACAATGTCTGCCATAACTATGAACTCTAGCACTATGTTACAATTCTCACATTCTCTGTCAGAAAAGTGCTAAACTACAGAGTTATGAAGGCAAGGACTATATTTGTGAAATACTTCTAAAATTATAATCATAGAAAAAACAATATATTCAAAGATTATGTCAATTCATTTAGAGGAAGGCAGTCATAGATGATATATGATAATTAGATAAGTCTACATAAGTTAGTTCAGGTTGCTTTAAATGGACTGCTAGGTTTAGAGTATTAAGGAAATAATCTATACAATGGACTATTACTCAGCCACAAGGAAGGATCAAATACTGTTATTTGTGACAACGTGGATGGATCTTGAGATTATCAGGCTAAGCAAAGTAAATCAGAGAAAAATTTGAGAACCATATGATTTCACTCATATGTGGATATGAAACTGAAACCAACAAATGAACAAGACAAACAGAGACTCATAGACACAGGCAACAGTTTAGTGGTTACCATAGGAAAGGGGGAGGAGGAGGCAGATAAGGGTAAAGTGTGTCAAATATATGGTGACAGAAGGAAATTTAACTTTGGGTAGTGAGCACACAATGCAATATGCATATGATGTTTTATTGAATTGTACACTTGAAACCTACATAACTTTATTAACCAGTGTCACCCCAATATATTTTATTTAAAAAGAGAAATAAAATGGTACAAGTTCTCTATCACTGAGTAACAAAACAGCCTCAGGCTAAAAAGAAGCAGTCATTCAAATTGTCCATGCTTCTGTGAGTTAACAATTTGAATTGAGTTCAGCTACTTTTTTCTCCTTGCTTATATCATCATGTGGCTTCACACATCTGAAGACTTCACTAAGTCTGTGTTGTCCAAAATGTCCCCAGTTCCATTTCTGACGCTTGGGTCTCGCTGTCAGATAATTGATATAAGGAAGGTCATCCGAATTGATTTAACTCTGCTTCACTTGGTTTCTCATCCTCTAGTAGGGTAGACTGGGCATCTTCACAGCTGATCTTGGGATAGTATTTCAAGAAAGCAAAAATAGAAACTGTAAGACTTCTAGAGACCTAGGCTTAGTATGCCCACAACTTTGCTTACGCTGTATTCTGTTGGTCAAAGAAAGTCATAAGTCCTAATTCATGAGAATGGAAAAATGGATTCCATTTCTTGAAGGGAAAAAATAGCAAAGTCTCATTGAAGAAATGCATGCAGGGATGGGAGAAAAGTGTGTCCAGAGGGATATTCCGGATGATACAAAGGAAGAGCAAAACATAACAATAACATGAACTGTTGCATGCTGAAGAAGTGAGCCACGCTGGTCTGCCTGGAATGGAAATGATCTTGTGAGAAGTCTTTAAGATATATAAAGTATTAATTCATGGAGTTTCTAAAAAAACACTGTTTAATAGACTTATATTGTGGGTCAAAATCTTAGTCAAACATAAATTTTTACATTTTAAATTATTAAAAAAGTAAAAAGAAACAAGTAAAATAAATATTTGATTTGACTTTATATTAATATTTAAATATTATTTAAATGGGTAAGCAATGTTTTTAAAGCATTAGATAGATTTGATGTTCTTTTCTTTATGCTAGGTATGATTTTTATAATCACGGGACATTCAAATTCATACTAGATACTTTTTAAATGCTTAGTCACTAACTGTAGCTAGTAGTAAACCATTGGACAGTTCAGCTATATAATGCTGGCTTTAGAATTTTTTAGGAATTTTAGGAATTTATATTTTCCAGCTTGTAGGAGTGGAAAAATACTAGCCTGGAATGACTGTATTCAGCTTCTAACTCTAGCTAAGCCATTAATGTTATTTATATTATAAAAGTTAGTTATTAAATGCTATCTTTGTTTCTTTATCAAACAGTAAGAACATTGACCAATATTTGCTTTAAAGTGCTTTAGACCTCTTAAATTTATAATCTCATTATTCTTAGGAAATATCTAGGAAGATAATTTAGCCTCACAGTGCTAATAAGTATAGAATCAAAGTACAGAGCAACACTGTGAAAATTTGAAGTACATAACATCTAAAACAAGACTGCCAGTTAGGAAATGACAGTGTGAGGATATAGTAATGAAAGCAGAGAGGAAAAGCCAATGACTAATATTAGAAAGACCAGGCCAGACACCTGTTAAGAGGCTTAGTAATTGAGAAAAAAACAAGGAACAAAAACAATTATTAGCAAAAGTAAATCTCAGTTTCAGAGAAACTAAATATCTTTACCTAGTGATCATAATTGAAACCCTGAAAAAACCTGGAGAAACTTTTCTCTTTAGAAAAAAATAAGGAAAAAATTAGGACAATGTGTACATTTGTTGGCAAAAGGAAAAAAAAAAACTATTAATGATTAAAAAAAGAAAAGAAACAGCCTAGTAAAAGATGAAGAAATAGTTAAGAAAAGTTTTAAGAAAAAAAGAGTAATATTTTACATATTCAAAAGCTATAAGAAATTAAAGAAGCTGAAGATTAAAGATGTTTTATAATTAATAAGTAATTGGTAATATTTAAAAGGATGATTTTAATAGCATGAGGCCCAGAAACCAAACTATTAATTTTATTGAGAAATGGAAGTAATGACTATAAATTATTTCTTAAGAAGTTTTATAATAAAGATGAGTAAAAAATACTTACTGACCTATAGTTAGAAAGAGTAGATAAAATCATTTTTAATTGGATTGCTTTTGTGGTTGTTGTTGAGTTCCTTATATATTTTGGAGGCCAAGAATATCTATAAAAAAATAAAGATGCTAAAGTATATGTTGAATTTAAACCGAATGAGGAAAAGATCAAAGAGATGTAGAAGGTATTACATAGTATTAAAGAAATAAATCAACTAAGTAAATTTAAAGATCTTATTGGCTTTATGCAAAGATTCTTGAATCAGGCAGCATCTCCTCTAGTAAACAGAAAATTTCTCCCAGTAGTTGCACAAAATGGAAGGTTTTAATAGGCAGAAAGAAGGTGGGACACCAAAGTGAAAAGAGTGGATGATTTCAGGCAAGGGCACCTTCCTTAGGGGATAGCTAGGGGTCTTACCAAGCAGATTGCCTCATTAATATTAAACAGAAAATTCCACACTGATTTATTTAAAATCTCATTCCTGGGAGTGGTTGAAATTATAGTTAGTTATTAAGACTTGGTGGGCTTAGCAAAAATTACTCCATTATGAGTCTCCCTTTTTTTTAACAATAGGAAGGAGAATAAATTTAAAAAATGCTAAAAATACACAATGCTTTTTACCACAGGCAAAATTCTGAGCAGTTATGTCAGATTTTCAGACTGTTTTTTCAAGTTTGTTCTTATTTTCTCTTTTGACAAAGACCCATCCACTTTTAATCTAATTCCTCTTATTCCTCATCACACACATATGAATAAACAAATTGAAAATAGTTTATAAGAAATCAAGGCTTGCTTTCATTGATAAGAAACTAACCAATTCCAAAAACCTTCTCCTAAACTTTTAGCAGACATTTGAGAGCTGTTTCTTGGTGGTAAGAGAGAATCATAGGAAGCAAAGACTGTGTCTTTGCCATCTGCAACAGGTAGTAGCTGTGTATGTACTCATAATAAATTTAAATGCTGTCCTAAACACTACCATTGCACCAGCCAGGCTGAGTGCCTTTAACATCATTTGTACTTTCCCTGACACAATAGCAAAAATAGTGCAGGAGGCTAAAGAACTCTTAGCAGTATTACTTTCTCATCTCTCTCATCTATCTTTATAGGTGTATAAATGTTAGCAAAAGAGATGTAAACCAAAATTAATTTTAGACTGTAATAAAGAATAAAAAGCATTTACTTGAGCAAAAGGAGCTGCAGCTGGGCAATACAGGTTCAGGTAGCAACCTAAATTATGCTCTACCGAGACAAAGGGGAGGCTGTCTTTTACTGATAAAGCTCCCACCCAACTTCTCAATTTTATGAAATGAAGTATCCAAATTGTGCATTTCTGATTGGACAGGACATGACTCAGTTCACTGGCAGAAAGATGAAACCAAGGTTTCCCTGTAGTGGTTGACTCAGATGGTGTAAATAAGTGGGACATAATTCGGAAAGTCGAGAGTTCAGTCTGAGGTTCTTCCCAGTACACAGAGTAATGAGAAGTCCCTGTCAGCAACTGGTCTCTAGGCTTCTATTATTTATGTGGGCCTTCTGCCTCCATAGGTAAATTTCTTCTCACATAAAGTGAATTTTTCTTCTTCAGGTTCACAGAGGTAAAGAAAAGAAAGTTTGATCTTTGAGTTAGGCACCTGGTGAAGCCTGGATATGATTTAAAAGTAAAAAAATATGGCCTAAAACAATGGCAGTGAAAAAGCAGCAGGAAACATTACACCAATCTAGGAAGTGTATTACTTCTAGAGCTCACATGTATATTGCTCCTTACACCATCTGGTTCCATCATATTTAACTCAGGTTGTGAACAGGCTTTCCAGTCGGCATATGGACAGTTCTCATAATAAATCAACCTGTTTATGTAGATGAGGGGGAGACAAATAATTTTTCCTCTAACTTTCTAGTATAGACCAAAAGTAATTATAGACTATAATAAAGAATAAAATACACTTACTCGAGCAAAAGATGCTGTAACCCAAGAGACACAGATTCAGGTAGCAACCTAAATCATGTTTTGATGAGACAAAGGGGAGGCCACCTTTTATAGGGAAAGTTTCCACTCATGTTCTCAATTAGGTCCATTTGATGTAAATGAGGTATCTAAATTGTGCACTTCTAATTGGACAGGGCAGGTCTCAGTTCATTGGTAGAAAGACAAAATCAGGATTTCCCTGCAATGGTTAACTCAGATGGCATAAACAAGTGGGGCAAAGTGCAGGAAGCTGAGAGTTCAGTCTGAGGTTCTTCCTGGCATACAGAATATGTGACAAACCCCTGTCAGCATATGGCTGCCGGACTTATTTTTCATAAAATTTGGGCTCTCTGTTGACAGTGGAGAGTTCATATCAGCACATAAATTCCTTGGAGAGTTCATATCAGCACATAAATTCCATGGGATTCACATGAAATGAATCTTTCTTCTCAGGGTCCACACTAGGTTCTTCACTGAGATTTCCTGTACTAAAATACAGATTAATAGGAAATAAATGAATAGAAGTTTAATAACATGTATACTTCCTATATATATGGAAGAAACTCAAGAAAACTGAGTAAATTCTCCAAATGTCCCAAGATAATACCATAAATACTATCTCTAACTAAAGACAGAAGATGCTGGGGAGTAGGAGAGCCAGTAATGAGAGGCTATCAGGAAAATAACAGTAAACAAGGATAAGATTACTATGCAGATTTAGGTTAATACCTTCTCCATCTATAAGTGTTTTTTCAAGGTTCCCTTCCTGGTACAGAGAGGGAGATACCTCTTATAAATGTAAATGTCTCTTACGACAGTGTTAACTTACATTTAATTTTCATAGCTTTTCCTGTGTCCATTATTTCTTAAAAATAATCAGCCTATCAGAAACTTTATGCTCAAAAGACATATTTTTGGATGACATATTCTGCTGCCCTTCATACATAAAGTTTTCTATAGACTCAGTTCTGAAGTGCATAATTAAAACTTAAAATTTTAATTAACATGAAATGACAGATATGTGGATTGATATTTTGTTAAATAATAAATATTCTTTATTAAATCAGGCATATCCTGGCAAGCTATTCCATAAGTTTCCTTACTATATAACATAAAAATTTATAATATTTTACTAAAGATTAAAACTATTATTAGAACTATACTGTCGAATATAAACTGCAAAAAAATTTAAGTAACAGACGGTAGTATATGACATATTAACATAACTTACTTAAAAATCTGAGGATCCTAATTTAGCAGTCTGGAAAATTCAAGTAAAAAGTTAAATAATTAAATAAGGTGAAGTTGGTGTCTAAGACAAAATTAAAAGTAATAAAATATAAGTGGGTAAAGAAATTTAAAATAATCTTGTAGTGCCTTAAAGGATAAATTGTTAAGAGAATTTATTAAGAAAAGTTGGATTTTAAAATATTTGTCAGTAAATTAAAATGTTGAGTTCCCCTATACAGCTATGTTTAAATGTTATTGTAGTGTTAAATTAGTAGACATCAGAATTTTAGAATTAAAGTCATTCCTAGAATTTCAAAAGCATATATATGGTTTATAGTCCCAAGAAAACTAAACATTTTGGCCACAGGAAACGTAGTCAATAATATGAATAATATTGAAGTATTACTTGAGATCAAATCCCAACTTTTTACTGATACTCTAATGTGGTTCCTGATACTCTAATACTCCAGCTAATCTCTATTTACAGTGGATTTGAGCTGACATCTTCTCCTTAGCCATCAGTGACATTTTACCACTGTGGACCCAGAGAACAAAGATTGATTTGATATGAATCCTGAGAAGGAATTTATCTGCTAAAATGGATTCCTTGTGGTCAACTGAGGGCCTGAGTTTTATAAAAAATAGGAGCCTAATCTCCATTTGCTGACAGGTGCTTCTCACATACTCTGTATACTAGAAAGAACCTCAAACAACTTCAGCTTTCTTCACTATTCTCTGCTTGTATGCTAAGTCAACTATTATAAGAGAGTTCTTGGTTCGTCTTTCAACCAACTAGGACCTGCCCTAACCAAATAGAACTGTTTCCTAACAACAAATCAAGATGCATAATGCCAACCAATCAAGACTGTATAATTTGGATCACTTAGAAATGTATGAATTTAGATATCTCATTTATATAAATGGACCTAATTGGGAACTCGGGTGGAAACTTTCCCTGTAAAAAGTGGTCTCTCCTTTGTCTTGGCGGAACACAATTTAAGTTGCTACCTAAATTTTGTCTCCAGAGCTGCAGCTCTTTTTGTTCAAATAATTTTTAAAATTATTTATTGCAGTCTAAACTTAATATTGGTTTATGTACTACTGACCCATCTGCTGCTGACAGAATTTGTGCCACTGTAGGTACAAAATTTTGCTTTCTCTGCTAAGATGCAGAGAAAAAATATGCCGTTGGCTACGCCTTACTGTCCTGTCTGCAGTGCCTTAGAATTTGGGAAAAATAATCTCCTCTAATGATTAGAAGTCTTTTAACCAAATCTGAATTGAGTTTCTCTTGCGATTACAGATCAGTAGGGGAGCAAGTCTTGCTTTCAGTAAGCACGTTGTCTTTTCTTTTTATTTTAAAGTTCATTTTATCAGGATACCCGGAAGATTTTCCTCAGTATATTTAAGGAACACCTGTTAATGTTACCAAAATAAAGAAGTTTGTTTATCTTGCATGCATCAAAACCAAACAAGACAGAAGCAGGAGTTTGCAACAAAAAAAGTAGAAATTTATTTAAGAACATGCTGCCAAGCCCAGAGACACAGGTGAGCTAGTGCTCAAAGACTTGGCTCCCCAGTGACATGCAGGTTACAGATTATTTAGGGCAAAATCACAAGACATTGTAGGTTAGGGGTCCGGGGTCATGTTGGGGGCTAATTGGTTGATGGTGAGGTAAGGGCGATGAGTTGTTTCTTCAGGTCTTGAGGACACCTCTGAGGTCTTCTCTGGTGTCTCTCTAATTGGTCTCATGGTAAATTAGTCAGGGGGGTCATTCCACCTTAGGGCTCAGGAGCTGAAACATAACTTAGGTCGAGATGTTATCTTTAGCCTTCCAGAGATCCAGACACTGTGACCATTAGTCAGGTTTGGGCTACTGTTTTCTACTGCCTTGGGATTGCCAATTAATCAGGGGAAAGGCTAAGTCTCTGAGGGTGGCAAGGGTGAAGAGAGATTGGATTTGTAAAGCTAGAGTTTAAAACTAAATTTAATTAAAGTCATAAGAACTCTTGAGTTCATTGGTACTATCTCACATATTCCTCATTAGTTCATAAATGATGTCCTAGGATGTGTCACATAAGTTTGAACTGTTTCCTTTTAGAGTAGTTTCTTCACTGCTGTTCTTCCAGGACACTAAGCAATTATGCCCACCTTTGCGTATGTTATTCTCCATATTCCTGGGGGAAAAAAAGCACTGATCACCATTTGTAGCAAAGGTCTGTAGATGTAAGAAAGTCCAAACCTGTAGAGAATTTTTATAAAAATTTGAGTCCAACAGAGGATACATTTGGAAGGAAGATCTCAACAGACCGAGATAAAGGCTTCAAATAAGTGACAGTATGAAGCTTCTTTTATGCATTTTGAATTAAGAAGGAAACATAAGGAAAGTTATATGAAGGTGGGAGAAAGCAAGCAGGGATCCGATTACAGGATAGTTAAGATTACATGCTCTCTTGCTTTAAAACAAAGGGTCCTAGAAGATATATGTCTGGGGTGGGACTACCCACCATGACCTACCTGCCCAGTTAGGAAATTATGATCAAATCACCCTATGAGATTACTTGGCATATAGTCCCTTTTTCATCCACAGGTCTTAGGTGCTTGTATAAATAAATCTCCTGGTGATGAAGGGGAGCAGAATTTGCCACCTAAAAATTTGCCTCTTTGGCATAAGGTTTATGTTGAGCTGCTTATTTTTAAGAAATAGCAGACAAAGAAGCTCTGAAACAAAGTAGAAGTTACTCTTTGTAGGGGGCATTTACATTTAAAAGGGAAATCTCCATTTGTTAGGGTATCTACCTCTCTGAACCTGGAAGAGGAAGATGATCAAATCTCTGGTAATTAGTATCAATGAAGAAAGCCTGGGCTTAAATCTGCATAAGTACCTTATCCTTACCTACTATGTTCTCCCCTCCCACTTCCTGACCCATACCATAACCTCCCATAACTGGCTTATCCTCACTCCCAACATATTTTTTGTTTGTTTCTTTTTAGCTGGAGATGCTATATAAGGTAGCGATGGGCTATTTGTAGGAGTTACTTTCAGTTTTCCTGGGTATCTCCCATATACATAGGAGGTGTAACAGATTGAAATGCTCAATCTCTCTGACTCCATCTCGTTCAAGCCTGCTTTGTTCCGAGGGCCTTCAGGCTAATTGCTTCTGCTTAGTCTTGCATATAGACATGATAATCATTAGAGGAATTCTGCTTGTGGCTTGAGTTTTATAAAAAGTTCCTCCCATTTCCTTTTTCTTTGACTTGAAAGAAACTCTAACTCTGTACTTTGTTAAGATAGATTTGAGGAACCATGAGGTCTCCTATCTTCTTGGTTGGTGCCTTCTCTATCAATACAAATAAACCTCTCCAAACTCGGACGTTTTGAGTTCTGGTCTTTGGAAGTACTTGGCACATAGACTTTGAACCGCCAACAGATGTACTTGCATTATTAAACTTCTGTTTGTCTTTCTCTTGTTATCTGACTTCTATTATGGGAGGGTCTCAGCCAAGAACCCAGAAAATTACAGGGAAAATTATTTTCCCTATTCTATAGTAGCTTGCCTTGACAGTTTCTAAGTCCTGAAATGAGCATGTTGATTAATGATATGCTTTCTTTCTCCTACCTCCCTCTACTTGCCAATATCTCTAATGAGACTGATATGTTTCTTACCTCATAAAAAAATTTAGTCTATATAATAATCTATTGATTTAATATAATGTTTTATTTCTTTCTTGAGAAAAACTGGACAAGACTTTTTTTCTCTTTTTTTAATGAATCTACATTTAAATGTTTGTTTTAGATATGAATTTATAAGGAAAAGATTTATTGGATATATTCTTTGGTAAATTATTATCTAGATTTGGTGACATATCCAAGTAAATTATTCTTACATAGTTAGTTATAGCTTGGTGTATCTTATCAAAATGACTGATTTGTCATAGGTTTTTAAACAGAAGACTATATTCTAAAATGTTGCTTACAGAATTGTTTTTGAAATAACAATTTTGCAAGACATTTTCAAACTTGTTATATATTCTTGGGACCATCTTAAGTTTCTTTGACAGAAGAAATAATGATTTCATAATGCAGTCTACATTATATAGAAGTGGAAAGTTCATATTTGAGAAACATTTATCATCTTTTATAAACTGAAAGAGACCCAGTGTTGTGACCGAAATAACCAGGCCCAACTCGAGTGCTCTAATCCAAGAGACAGTTTATTAGCCGGCGGCTGTCCTTGCAAAGGAGCAGCCCCGAGACTCAGGGGCACAAAGGTTTTAAACCCTCGATTCCATCCCCCACATCCTTAATCTTTACACAAAAGACTATATGTCCTCCATTCATTAACTGATAACTAAGAGGTGGGTAAGCAAGCCAGGGTACAGAAGCAGAATGCATCATTGTTAAAATATTTTGTACCTATAGGCAGTGATCCGGCCAGTAAATCCCTTTAGTTAATAAATTTTTAGCAGATAACTAACTAGAAGTGAGACATGGCGGTTAGCACGTACCATGTCTTATCCTTAACCTATTGTTACTAAAGGTGAGGTCACTACACCAGTTCAAAGTATAACTTTATGATATAACCTTTCTATTATTAAATAAAAACTATAGACTAATTTCACTTATGTGTGGGGTAAACATGTAACTTCTCATTCACACTGTGATATATGCAAGAGTTAAGTTATATGCAATGATTATGATAGAACAATACATATAAAATTCAGGCTGCCTGAGCAAAACAGACCATATAGTCATCATACTTATATAACTTTTGAAGTGCTAGAATATTAATTAATGGATAAATTCATTACTTCCAAGAAAGAAATGTAAGAATGATTTTATAATACATTTCTTGATTCAACTAAACTGTTGTTTGTGAGGTACAGAATTGACTTAATAATATTGTTGGTTACGAGTACAAGAAGAAATAAAGTATCCTATTAAAGTCTGTATCAATTGTAAGATGTATTTTGATAGTTGAAACTTAATGCTAAAAATGCACTAAAAGTGAATTAGAATTAAGGAAAGTCTGTATAATGAATATATTGTTATAATAAGACATGCTAAGTTAGTGACTTAGACCATATGAAATTGTAATGAACATGGAAAAGACATTTTACAAATATAACATTTATTTTTGTTAAAAGAAAACAAGTCGAAGGCAAGTGTTTCCATGTTAAAATATATCTATTTCAACTTAAAACATTTCAAATGTAATATTTAACAACACACTATTAAAAATGCAATAAGGGCTTCTTTTATTTCTCATTTTAGTAGAAATGCTATAGGCTAGTGTGGTACACATTTAAAAAGAAGTTATAATGATTCAAAACAATTGGAAAACGGTGGCCAAAGTGTCATTGAAAAGGTGAATGTTTTACTGCACAGAGAACAAATCAGCCAAGACACTTCTGGCATTTAGAAAATAACTTTACTGAATACAAAGAAACTGCTGAAAGACAGATTACCCCTACTGAGGAAAATAAGAATGCTTCCTAAAGAAATACATTTGAATAAACAGAACAAATTTTTGAAAACAGACCCTAATTACTCATTATCTAAATACCCTTTTTCTGACATCCTCATCTGTTGTGAATAAGTTAATAATTATATTCAATGTTTGAAATATCAGATATATCAAGACCACAGCAATGCTTGTTGGACTCCAATAATTGCAGATTTTCAGATTCATGAACTTAGTTATCTATGGTTGGTGCTGATTGGTACTAATTATCTCACAAACACTGCTATCGTTCTGATAAAGTGAAATGTTGTGAAATAGTCACAGGAGGTAAATAAGGATGAGAATACCAGCTTTATTAATGATAACATTTTATTACAGAATATTACCTGAAACAAAAGCAAACTAGACTTCATTATGGAATGAATTGTCCCCCGCCCCCACCAAAATTATATGTTCAAGTTCTAACTGCTCACACCCTGGAAATATTACAGATGTAACTAATTAAGATAAGGCCATATCAGAGTAGAGTGAACCCCTAATTCAATAACACTGGTGACTTCATAAAAAGAATGCCATATGAAGAGAAAGATAAGCATGGAAGAAAGATACAGGGAGAATGTCATCTGCAAACCAAGGAATTTCTGGGGCTACCAGAAACTAGGAGAAAAGATTGGAACATCACAGTCTTTAGAAGGAACCAGCCCTGCCAAAACTTTGATTTTGAACTTTTAACTTCTAAAACTATACGGCAATGTTTTTGTTGTTTTAGCCACCAAATATGTGGTATTTTATTATGGCAGTCTTAGGAAACAAGCATAATTTCTTACTTTTCTATATTCACTCAGTTCTCCCAGCTAAATTTAGAAGGTGGAATCCTATTTAGGTGTGTCACTTGGAAAATTGCAATTTGCTTCTTTTTCTATCAGGTAGAGAGTAGTAAAAACTCAGACAATTATTCAGTCACTGACTATCGTAACAATTATTTGAAGCTCTCTGATCTTTTTTTTTCTTTTAACCACTATACTTTAAATAAAGTTCTTTAAGTAATAAATGCTTGTTCAGGAAAACTGGACATCTGGTGTTTTAGCATTATGCTATCTCACTTATCCCCCATTTCAAAAGGCAACCTGTATTCTTATACTTAAAAAGCAAATCTTAAATATCTTAATTGAAAATCCCTATGAATCAGTCCAATATTTCTTAAACCACTTAATCATCATATTACAGGGTATTAATGAGACACCAATTGGCTTTCATGAGCTATACTGTGTCCTTTATTTAGTTTAAATGTTGTTGAGTCAGATGCTTTTATCCGTGGCAAAAACAAGTTCATTTCTATATATATTACTTTTATCCAAACCTAACATAGAATACTGTTTCAATTGGTATATTCTATCAAAAGAGCAAAGAATAGGAACTATAAGTTTTACTTTATTTTTTTAAGATATTCTTAATAAAGGCAGTGTCAAATATCAATAACTATGTAATCTCTTTTAACTAACTTCTTGATAGTCTTTGTGTGAAATTTTTCACATTTACTTTGAAACACTAAAATGTTCTTGTTGATCAGTCATATATGATTTATCATTTTGTTTAAAAATTCTTCTTTTAGGCATAGATTCATGGTTAATTAATTTGTATAATGCATATTTTATATACACTAATAAATATAACATACAATGAAAATATAAGAAATGATGATACTTAATATATTTAATACTATCTTTTTAATACTATGAAATAAACTTTATGTATTTTTACTCATTTAATCCTTGCAACATAACATATATATATATGTATTATCATTATTCACATTTAGAGCTAACATAACTGAAATTTAGACACCAAATATCTTGCCCAAGTTAACAATAATAAAGTTAAGATTAGGCAATCTGACCTAAAACAAAATATTCTTCATCAATGTATAATAATTTGTTATACTGCTCTGTTTTTCCTTCTCTCCTCATCTTCCTTCTTCCCTTCCACTTGCCCTTCCTTCTTTTCTTTTTTTTCCCTTTCTTCCATCTTACTTTCTCCTCTCTCTCTTCTCTCTCACTTTCTCTCTCTCTCTCTCTTTCTCTCTCTATCTCGTTTTGATAATGACCAAATAAAACTTTGCATTTTTTCTACTGCCTCTTTTTCATTTCCGTCACACTGTGATAAATATGTCTGGCTTTTACATTTTATCCATGCTCAAATACACATGTATATGATTTTTATGTGTGTATATGTGTATATATATATATATATATATATATATATATATATATATATATGTATCGTCCATATAATTATTATATCTTAATGTTTGCATGGCTTTTACTATTGTTTAAAAAATTGTTACGCCAGAAAAAAAAAAAACCAGAAAACGATAATTATATAACAATCTTATTAAAAAAAATACCTACTAGAATGAATTACACAGTATATATAGTTGCTCATTGACTAGATAATATAAATCAATGTCATGGTTATTTGCTAATGCTATCACACTTCTGAGATCAAAATATCAGGCATGCACTCACTCAGTGTGATAACAAATAAAACTTTCTGGCATTACTGAACATGGCATATTGTCATTTAATACAAGAGTCTTATAATAATCAAAGACCTATGATTAACTCTATGTATTAGTATTTTATAGGTGTACACAATTTACTTAGTAATTCAACAATAAATACTAATATTTTTGTTGGACACCTAGTACTATTTACAAGAATACATTTTCAGAAATATTTGATTAGTTGAAACTTAGTAGTAAATGCTTTACAGAGAAAAGCACAAAGGAAAATCTGTTCTCACACATACAAAAGTAATGCTTTTTATATAGTTTTAAAATTTCTGCTTTTATTCTGCTTAGGAAAGATTTTATATGAGTGGTATTGGCCATTTCAAAAATATCAAAATTTCTGAGTATGTCTTAAGCAAATCATTCTCTCCTGAGTTGGAAAGAGGTTAGCATTTTAAATATTGAGAAATATGTAATGAAATTGTAGCATCTTGTAATGGTATCAATTATTACATCATCAAGGCTTCCCTGATTAAAAAGAACAATTAAATTGGAAAGAAAATTTCTGATCTTCCCTCTTCAAAAGAGGAGATCCTCTAACCAATGAAAGTGTTCTCAAATAAAATATTTGTAGGTCAAGTCAGAGCATTAATTCTATAAATCAAGAGTAGTTTTGAACTATGCCTTGTAATCTATCATTTGATTTTAGTACTTACAAAATAAATACTTATATAACCTTATCACAAAGGAAAATTGTAAACTATTAAATTATTGAGAAGAATATGACCAAAAGGGATAAAAGAGGAAAAATTGTTTAGATTTTCATTTAGATTTTTCAATGAATGCTTGATCAGTTAGAAATTGATGATTTGGCAAAAAACTAACAAATATAACATTTGAATTGTAACTTGAAAACAAACAACTCTCCAAAAATTAGACTGTAGTTTTCAAGCAGTAATTTAAGTGCTGTAATAACATTCTAGCTATCACAAATCACTAGATTGTACATAATCTATTTAGTATTGCAACAAAAAATGAATCCATACTAAGTAGAGTTCCTTGGAGAAGGGCCTGTATATTATGATTAAAGTATATTTATTTAAAGGAAGCTATTTTAAATGTATATTTTTAAATTTCAGATGATAATAGTTAAAATCAATAATGATAAGGTTGACAATTTTAGACGACTTTTAAAAGAAAAAATGTAACATTTTTCTCATCAATGTCACAATCTACATCTTGAAAGCATGGTTAGAGTGTTGTCCCTGGTTCTAATGCTCCTATTCCACGAGGCTGTGGCAAAATTTCACACTCTCCTCACAATAACCTCAATATCATCCAATAATGCCATTGATAAGATGCATGCCTCTTTGTTTGACAGATATTAAAATTGTATACAATCTTTTATTTTTCATCTAAAAGTGAAAAAATACAATCTATGTAAATTTAGAGTAAATAGTTTTAATTCCTATATTAGTAATATCTTATTGACAGAGAAACTAGAAAATAACAACCAAATTTAAATCAATATTTTTCTATTATAGGAGTACCTCAGTTATATTTTGGATTCAGTTCCAGATCACAGAAATGGAACAAATATCACAATAAAGTGAGTCACATAATTTTTTTGGTTTTCCAGTGCATATAAAAGTTATGTTTATACTACACTGTAGTCTACTAAATGTGCAATAGCATTATATCTAAAAAAGCAATGTACACACCTTAATTTAAAAATATGTTATTGCTAAAAAATTCTAGTCATCATCTGAGCCTTAGTGAGTCATGATCTTATTGCAGGTGGAGGGTTTGCCTCAATGTTGGTGGTTATTCTAGAATAATTAATTGGCTTAACTTCAATATTGTTGTGTCTCAGGGAATAGGGGGGCCTGAGGAGAAGGAGAGAGAAGGGGGAATGGCTGATCAGTGGAGCAGTCATTACACATACGACATTTATTGATTATGTTTACCTTCTGATATAGTCGAAGTTCATGATGCCACAGAATAATTATAATGGTAACATCAAAGGTTACTGATCACATGTCATCATAGCAAATGTAATAATAATGAAAAAGTATGAAATATTGCAAGAATTACAAAAATGTGACACAGAGACACAAAGTAACCAAATGCTAATGGAAAAATGGTGCAAACAAACTTGCTCAATATAGGGTTGCCACCACCTACAATTTTGTAAAAAATGCAATATCTGTGAAGTGCAATAAAGCAAAGTGTAATAAAGTGAGGTATGCCTGTATATTCTTTAAAATGACTCTATACAATGTATGTCTACATATTTATATATTTTATATACATATAATGCTTTTGCTTTTACTAACTAATTTATATTCAGAGTTTTGTACAAAGATAGCTCAAGCCACTGTGAAATTTGCAATAATATTTTGAGATAGCCATAATTCATGGTAAAATTTGAATTTGAGTTCCATATAGTAATTAAGCTATTAAAATTAACTTTCCTTACATTGGGCTCAACTTATTATTTTCCAAGCCATTTAACACTCAATTTGTTTGCATCTCTTGGTCTAAATAAGAAATTTTGTATATTTTGAAGTCATTGAATAAATTAAATAAGCATTTACTAATTTTCCACTATGGATCATCTTTGGAAATCCAAATCATGTAAATAATAATTACAACAGCACTGATATATTATGTATAATTTGTAATGGGTGTACAGGGAATAATAATAACAACAATAATATTAATAACATCTAATATGTATTGAATATTTACTCTATTATAGGTACTTTGATTAGCATTTAGAAGTCTCTATTCAGTTCTATGAGATTTTATGCCTATGTTATGAATTTGGAAATCTAGTTTCAAAAAGAATATATAATTTGCCTAATATTGTAAAATTATTAAGTGGTGAATATGGAACTAGAATGCCTATTTATCTGACACTAAAGTCAATTCTTGTAGTACTAATATATACTATTTCTCAGAGCAATAGTCTTTGGTTATTATAGTTGAGCCTAGCTTCAAACAAGATACAATCATTAAATTATTTTAAAAGAAAAAGTAAAAATTTATCATGTAAAAGGAGTCATGAATAATACAAATCAGAAAAACATGGTATATATTTTACCCTCATTGTTTATCAGAATTGTGATGTTCGACCAATTACTTAATAGATAATTGTATCAAAACAAGGAAAATAGGTTCATTTTGATGAACAAATAAAATTATGTATATAAAGAATGCAGTCCAATGTTCACCAGCAAGATGCACTTGTGTTTTAATCAAGTGGACTTTGTTCAGCCCTCCTTGTTGAACAAAAAGGGCATGGGAAAACAGGACGTCGATCTGCTACAATCACTGTAACCTAAGATAATTCCCAAAATCCATCAGCACAATTATCTCTACCATTTTCCACCCTAGCAATAGCTTCAATGCAGTAGTAACATTGCGGAGACTAGATGAGACAACTTGGAATCATGAGCAGCTGGTTTATTCATATTACCCACCAGTACTCAGCTCTGGAGAGATAATAGGTCACTGGAACTCAAGAAGTTCCAGTTTCTATGCTTAGCACAATCTCATTTACTTACAAGTCAAACTGAACCTTTCACATCACATTCTTTGAGTTCTGAACAACATGCTCCATTTAATCAAACTCCTCTTCTAATCTTTCATAAGGGATCTATCTAGTTCATGTGGTTTTCCACCTCTAAATACTGTTTAACTCATTTGCATGTGGGTTTTTGCAATAAAATGTTGTAAACAAGAGGAAAGAGTTACATATATGGTTCAAAAGGGAGCCATATATACTGAGCAATACACTCTAAGTGCTACTTGGTTGATTTAATTTTTCTTTTGGGCTTAAATCACTATCATGAATACATAATTTTCAAATTGCATAGTCTCTTAATAAGTTCACAGTTTCTTTTTTTTAATTAAGTTTATTGGGGTAACATTGTTTAATACAATTATAAAATTTTCAGGTATACATTATAATTTGACATCTACATATTCTACTGTGTGATTACCACCCAAAGTCCAGTTTCCTTCAGCTACCATATATTTGATCTCCTTTACCCACTTCACCCCTCCCCACCCCCTATGTTTGACTCCTTTACCCCATCTTTCTCTTCCCTCCTCCCCCACCCCTACCCTCTGGTAACCACTAGTTCATTGTCCATGTCTCTGAGTCTCTGTTTGTTTGTCCTGTTCATTTGTTGCTTTTAGGTTTATATCTCACATATAAGTGATATCATGTGATTTTCAACTTTTTCT
>NW_011888839.1:4498202-4543088 GCF_000151845.1 Pteropus vampyrus
GAATGCTATTTTTTTTAACATGAAAATGCATATAAAGCGTATCTTACTAGCTTGTATAATGCATAGTAAGTTATCATCAGTACATGCTAATACCATTTTTAATATTATTATTATTAAAGAAATTTAACTAGTATTTGGACAAACTAGGGCTTCAGCCCATGTCTCTGTTCCAAATGCATTTACTTTTGCTGTCACAAAAATGACAAATATAAATTCGATGTTCTAATTCCTTCAGTGTTATAGATTGAAACTGATTCAACCTTTCTGGTTATGGCAATAAGAAAAGATATTGCTTTTATTTTAGGTTACTTTCTTTAGATATATAAAGAAAAAAAATAAAAAGGGCTCACTTTTCTAAGACTCTTTTCTCTTAGACTTTAATAACATCTATGCCACTAAACAATCCTATTATTCCAAGTTGTAGCTTTTAGCTTCCTTCCCAAAGTTCACATTGCTAATTACTGAATCACAGAATATTTTCTTTTCTAATCATGCTCTAGTTACTTTTTACATCATCCTAGGTTGTGCTCCAAGGAGATTTTAGAAATCATGTGTTAAACTGGAAGCATTATTAGCTTATACCTAATAAACTCAGATGTTCATTTTTATCATTCAGCAGATAGCTAAAATAAGGACACTGGAATTTTATAATATACTTTGTACACTTATAAATGTTTTGATATTATTTTTAGGTCATAACCCCATAATATTTCTAAGGGAGAACCTGGTATGATGGAAAGAGGGTAGATTTTGGCACTGGATGGATTTGACCAGACCCTTGCTCTTTCACATTTTCATTGTGTGATCTTTAAAATATTAATTTCAGCTCTTGGTGTCTCATTTTCCCAATCTATAAAATGAGATTTATTTACAAATCTATCTTCCATGTGTTGAAGATCCAAGTATCTAAAAAGTCCTTCTATAAATACTAGTCATTATAAATTCAAATCTTATTTCCCAATACCATATCCATTCATATAATAATCTTTGATTTTCAACTTTTTGTTTGTGTTAATGATTTTGTGAGAGTATGAAGAGGACTATTTTGATAAGAATAAAATCATATGTTACTATTTATCTGACAAAGAACAGTTCTAATGTTAGCATAATATTCTGTTAGTCATCACATCATCATCGTCATCATCATCAACATCATCATCATCATCATCATCATCATCAAATCTGTCCCCACTAGCCTGTCCCCACAGAAAATCTATAATGATCCATAAATCCATATGAAAGGTTAAGTATGTAGAAGCTATTAATTTTTATTAGCAATATAGCTATAGCTGTCTTTACAAAAATTTTATTTTAAGAGTTTTTGAAAGATTTTTTCCATTAAACAATTGAGGCAATATCTATTTTCATTTTTTTAAGTACGGCTTTTAACTTCAGCTATGTCATTGGATTCAGAAAGGAACATTAAATCATGTTTAATGGAAATAACTTATTAAATATTGTAGAGAGATGACATTGATGATACTTTCATCAATTAAAGGTTGCCATAACAACTGAAGGTCTACATTCACCATCTCGTAGCTACAAAGGGAACTAGCTGTCCTATATCACCTTTATTACAATTCTTAACACTTGCACATGTGTGGCATGCTTAATTTACCTCAAAATGATATTGAGGTGAAAAGAACATGATAAAAATGCAAGTATAGGGACTTATGTCCATTACTGTTAGCACAAAGTACCACAACTTAACTTGATTTTTCTGTCCCTGATATCTTAGAATGTATTTACTGTTTTCACATATATAATTGTACCCAGAATATGTTCCTCAAATTGGATCTTTATGATATTGCTAAATATATTATTTTTGAATTTCGTATTTAGCCCTAAATCTAAGTATCAGACAGATCTTCTTACCCTATGTAACACTTATATTAGTAAGCAGGGAATGCATTTTTGTTGACTGAAAATTAGATTACAAAGTAAATAAAGGATTTAATTAACAAACAAATACAAAGAATTAATGTCACCTGAAAATCAACATAAAGTAGGGCTGTCATGTAGTAGTAGTAGGTGTGTAGCTCAGACATTATATTTCTGAGGCAAGATATATTGTAAACCATAAAAATCTATATAGTTTCCACTAGATAAAGTATATTCTGAATCCAATGCCTGTTTGAATCAACTGATTAAAATTTTAACTTCAGTCTTTTCTAGGGTTCTTTTTTCTGTATTCAGTACTGGTAATTATATTTGATTACACAAAAAAACTACCTAGCAATTTAATGGAATGAGAAATTTTCTCTGTGGTTCTGTTTTACTATGATTCTATTTTAGTATGGTCAAAGGACTTTTTTTTAATCAAATTATTTACTATCTGCTATTAGCAACCCAGAATTCTGCCATTACTGTAATATTCATTTAGTTGAATTTTATTAATATTTAAAGAGTCCTGGGCAGGAAGGCAAAGTTTTAATTAGTCATTTATACTTTTGTTCAAACATTTTAATAAGGCCTACATTCTCTGAAGCACCAGTCCTGCCTACCTCACCTGAATATTTGAGCTCATTTTCTTCTGCCACCATACTGTTTTTTTCTCTCAAGTGTGAAAACCTACTCTACTTCTTCCTGCCTTAATTCCATCTAACATGCCCCTACTTTGATTTAAACTATCTTCATCTCATTGTGATGGAGTCTTTACCCCAGCAGATATATCTCTCTTCACAGCTTCTGATCTAGGGATATGATGGTTCATATGGAAGGAGTAGGTGACCAGTATGTCTTATTACCCTCAGCCCCAAATCGAAGAAGTGTTATTTTAGGAAAGTTGAGAAATACTTTCTCTATCCAGCATCCACTTGTAAGGTGGAAACTCTTCCCCAGACATGGTAGGCAAAAGACACTGGGCTTTGATTGCCCTCAGCCTATCTGACTCTTAAGGTGGGAGTTCCCAGTCAGGAGAGGCAAGCTAAGAAGATCAGGAACTGCAGTCACCACTTAGTGCTTTACTAGTAGAGCAGAGTTGTCATCCTGTGAGAAGTAGGCCAGAAGACAGAGTTCTTAATCCTGGGATGAGATATATCTGGAACTTTTTTATGACCAGTTTTTATTTCTACTTGTTGCTTTCAATAATGTCATTCAGCTCAGAACCACACACTCTAGATTTACAGAAGAAATGCCTCTCAGTTTTTTTTTCCTATAACTCTAACAAACTTCTTTATTTATTGCTCCTTCATTTTGTTGCCATTTTTATTGCTAAAAAGAAAGAAAATTTCTCATTTACCATAGATCCAGAGTATCTATTGGCTATAGTTAAATCATGTAACATTATATTCACAATGAAAACAGCAAAAATTGGTTAGAAATACTTTTCAAAGTGAATGTAACACATTAAGCAATATTTGTATAATTTTCTAGAAAGGATAGTACAACATTTTTTAATAAAATTATTGTGGTATCCTAGTTGGAAATCATTGTTTTTTTAATTATATACTAGTACGTTTATTTTCAAAACTCAGATTTAGTGTAATTTATTCTACTAGTCTGCTCAGCCTGCCATAACAAAATATCATAGACCAGGTGGCTTAAACAACAGAAGTTTATTTCTCAGAGTGCTGGAGACTGGGAAATCCAAGATTAAGATGCTGACAAATAGATTTCATGTGAGGCCTTTTCTCTTGGTTTGTAGGTGGCCACTGTCTTGCATTGTGCTTACATGATCTCTTTTTTCTCATTGGGTAAAGAGAGATATGTCCATTCCTCTTTCTATGAGACCACCTGTCAGATTATACCTTCACCCTTATGACTTTATTTAACCTAAATTACCTCTTAGAAGACCTATCTCTAATTACAGTCACATTGGGAGTTATGTTTTTAAGGACGAATTTGTGTGTGAGTGCAGGGAGAAATAATTCAGTCACTAGCATTTATATTGGGTTTTTACTGTGAATATGGACTGCAGTACTGAGCCATGGCAATTCTAGGAGTCTGTTTTAATATTTCATATCCTCGAAAATGTTTATTGGTGTGATTTCCTAGAATGATAGAGATTAATACTTGACCTCTCTACCCTCTTAGGATGGTTGCCAAATAGTCTATAACTTCTGTTATGACTAATTTTATAGTCACTTTCATAGCAAAGTCATTATCTCTTAGCAGTTTCTGAATGATTTTCCAAGGATATTTCACCTGTTGAGCCTGTAAACATTCTGATGTGATACTTCCTTCCAATTTCATTGTTGCATTTTCAAATATACTGCATAAAATAGATTGACTAACATTGAATTTAATACACAACTTCAATTTTTGCTTTAGAGAAGAGAGCAGACACAGATGGCAGAAATCTAAAATATATTTTCCAAATATATTCTAGGGTAGTGGCCTAAGAATATTATTGAAATGATCTGGATTAAAATGTTTAACTTGATGCTGACATAGTTTATATGTGCAAAATGTCAAATGTTTTAATGATGATAATAAATGCAATAAAGAATTGTTAATACTTTTCTTTAAACTACTACAACTGATACTCACTGGAAATATCAACATGAAATTTTAGCAAATTCTGTAAAAGAGATTTATTACCACTACTAGAAAATAAAAATAAAGCTAAGCAATAAAAAGGCAACATAGTAAGAAGATATAGGAGAACATGCTCTTTAAAAGAATTTGGGAATAAATTAATGTATAAATAATACTAAAATAATAAATCTGACTTTTTATAATTATAATTAACAAGTATTTTAAAATTGTAATTAACAAGTATTTTAAAATAATGTAGTCATTAAAGAGTGATTACATAATTTAGATATTAAATAGTTGCAACCAATATACTTAGCAGCTATGAATTTGAGATTCCAATACTCAATATTTTTTCTTAACTATATTTGTGCTGCTAACTAGAAAGTTATTTTTCAAGTGTCTTAAATTACAAATATTTGTAAGGAGATAATTAATGTTACCTTTCCAAGATAAATGACAGCTCTTTTGTCATTTTATCAAAATGAATTCACATTAATAAAAATAGTCTATTTAAACTTTACATTGCTATTGCAACTTAAAACTGAGTCCTCCATGGCAACAAAATCAAAGGAAGACATTTATATTTACTCTAAATCATGTCTCCTGAAGTTCCCTTCTATTTCAGAAGGTATCTATATATATTTTTATTCTGACCTTCAGTAAAGGGGGCATCAACTGGGACCTAATTGCTAACTACTTACTTCCTGTTGTCCACTTTCTAGGTAAATGTAGGAAGTCCATGCAGTCTATATTGAGACTTATACTTCTACACCTGGGCCCTAATAGATAGCTAACAGTTGTCCCAGAATAAAAGTAAAATATAAAGGAGATACAACTACATCACATGGGAAGAGGAAATAAAGGACTCACTCTCATAACTCTTCATATATGATGGATTCAGAAAGCTTCTAACAGAAAGAATATAGTTTTAAAAGGAAAATTATCCCAAATCAAAATCCCAGCTAGCTATTTTGTAGTTATGGACATAAGGATTCAAAATTTATATGGAAAGACAAAAGATCAAGAATAGCCAACACAATACTGAAGAAGAATGAGTATTAATACTACTTGATTTCAATACTTATAAAACCATGGTGTATTGATATAGAATGGAATTGGCGAAAAAAATAGATACATAGATTAATAGAATCAAATAAATATGCCAGAAAGCGAGCAGCACAAATGTAGTTAATTGATCTTTGGCAAAGATACAAAGACAATTCAATGCATAAAAAATAATTTTCCAACAAACAGTAATGCGAATATTGGAAATCCATGTTCAAAAATGAAAATTACATAGAAATGAAATACAGAACTTATACCTTACACAAAAATTAACTTCAATATGTTATAGTTGGAGTAAATGATAGATAAAATAGTTATAAAGCATTTATTATTAACTATTGAGATCTAATTTTTTTGTTTAATTTATATATACACATCAAGGTTTGCTTAATCTATAAGTATTAAACAAAAAGTCAGTGATTATATTTGTTAATTTTATTGTTTTACTAATGTATTAATTTATCATTTTATCTTTCTACATACATTAAATCAACTTTAAACTTTTATCACTAAATATTTTCTTATATTCCTTGCGTTTTGCTACTAGCTATTTTTTCATTTAGTTTTAAAAATGTTTAATTTCCATTATGATAGTCTTTTACTTATAACTGATTTTGTCATTTTCAGAACATTTGCTTTTTTAATAATATTTTCAAATTAATTGAAATATTTTAATGTTAATTTTTATTTTTTATGTTCTAGTCCATGGTAATTATGGTTTCTAAAATTCAAAATGTGAAAAATTTTTGCCTCAAAGATTATCTTTTGGAAAATCATCAATGTGAATGCTATCAGGAATATAAACTTAATTTAATAAATATATAGATTTATGAACAAACATTTTACTATTTCATTCAAATTGCCTATATCCTTTGTGATTTGTTTTTGTCTTCCTAATAAATCTTGATAAAGGCATGCTAAATGTTTTAATTACTGTTATAGATTAATCAACTCACCCTTGTGATTTGGTTTATTTTTTTTCCAACTTTATTGAATGTAATTGACATATAACATTGCTAATTATCAGGGAAATGCAAAATAAAAGGCAGAATGAGATTTCACCTCACAACTGTTAGAATGGTTATCATCAAAAAGAGGAAACAGATGTTAACCAGGATATGTAGAAAAGAGAACCCTATGCACTGTTAGGTATGTAAATTAGTACGGCCACTCTGGAAAACAGTATGAATATTCCCCCAAAATTAAAAAAATAGAATTACTATATGGTCCAGAAATTTTACTTCTGGGTATTTATCTGAAGGCAACAAAATCACTATCTCGGAAAGATGTCATATTCATTGCAGCATTTTTAACAGCCAATACATGGAAACAACTTAATTGCCCATCAAAGGATGAATGGATAAAGAAAATATGATATATATTTTTCTGATGATTAGTGATGTTGAACATCTTTTTATATAACTTTACTTTTGCTCTTTTTAAAATAGTAACATATAGTATTTCATATTTATTCTTTCAGAAGAAGAAACATTTATAGCAAAAGTTCTGGTAAAATTGGGAAGGAAGGAAGGAAGGAAGGAAGGTAGAAAGGAATGAAGGAAGGAAGATAGGACTTAGGATGTGGTAAAGCTTTTTCAGTTGATGGAATTATATTCTATTGTGTTCAAAGCACAAAGGACTATCATGAGATAAAGAGTTCAACTGTAGTAAGAAGAGATTTTTATGTTGTGATGATTTCTATATCCGGTCTTGATGTAAGTCTTTGTACAGAGACTTCTGAACAATATGCTAAAATTTCTACACACTTGATGAAGGTAGTAGACAGGAACAGAATAACCACAACAATCACTCTTATCTATGGGAAAAGGGGCAATTCCAAAGTCCTTCTACTGGGGAGATGCTGTGAAGGCTGTGATCCTATGGAGAAGAACATTCCTTGATTCTGTTCAACTTCTACTCTGCATTACTGTTTATTTTGCTTCATGTTTCCTCTGAGAGACCTCCTTTTTCTATTAAATTTCTAAAACTCAGAATGAAGTGGACTATGGAAATATATACTTTTGAATGGTTTTCCTATTTTAAAGTTACTTCTGTCTGAAGGAGCTTGGAGGTCCAACATTCTAAGTAGCAAATAGTCACAACCACAACTAGCATGAGGTTTCATAGAAATAAAACTCTAGAACAGATATTGTAGAATTTGTTTGCATGTTAATTCTTTGAATATGTTACATTCTCTTATTTGCTGCTGCAGTCTTATTCTTTCTCACTTTAAAAAGCACTATCTTAAAGCTTTTGGGATTCCATGAGAAAGGCTTAATCAAGCCTTTTGCCCTGAAATATTTTATTTAGTAAAAAATATTTAACAGATATCACACTTTTAGTCTGATATTAGCCCCAATTCAATTTAATTTAAATGTTTACTATTTGTTGTCTTGCAAAGATTTGCTCAGTCTTTGGGGGAGGGAAGTAAGGACTTAAGAGTTTCAAATCAATTGGCTTTTATAACTTTGAAAAGCTCTAGATTTCTATAATTTTTCTATTTCATTTTATTTCTTCTTTTGAACCTCACAATTCTTTCCTTGACTAACTTATTTCTCTAACATTTT
Organism: Pteropus vampyrus; assembly: GCF_000151845.1. Lineage (NCBI taxonomy): Eukaryota > Metazoa > Chordata > Mammalia > Chiroptera > Pteropodidae > Pteropus > Pteropus vampyrus. The sequence continues at coordinate 4,506,314 of NW_011888839.1, forward strand.
CCCATATATAGCCAATAAACAATACTACTTGTAATATGTTTTCTGAACTCTTTTCCTATAGCTGTAGATTCTGAAGGCAATCTTTGACTTCCAAATCTTCTCAAGTCACAGTTTTATCAAATGCTTTGCCATTATATTGTATGGATTTCTATTTTTCCAGCTTCTGAAATATTTCTTCATTATCTATTCCTACAGTCATAATTTTCCTAATGATGACCTATGTTCATTAAGAAGAGTTACATTATTCAAATGATTTGATTATTTTTTGTAAGAAAACATATTTTTAAAGCATCTCTAATTGCTGAATTTAAATTTGGTGTATTACACAAACCATTACTTATCGAAATTTCAGTAACATAAGGCAACTCCTCCCATACAACATTAGATGCAATATCTTTATCTTTGTTTTTCATAGAATGAATTATATTTATACCTACAAGAATATGAAAGATAATTATGGAAAATAGTCAAAAAAGAAGCCCAGATTGCAAGAAGAATACTGATCAAATTCCTTGAACAATTTTAATCTTTGTATATATGTATATTATGCTACATTTGGGAGGTAAAATGGAAGCTGTGTATTTTTGACAAGAAGTTAACCATCTCTTACAGAACCTGAGCTCAAGTTAGAAAGCTTAATCTTCTGAAAAGTTATACAGCATAAGTATGTGAGGAAGAGAATCAGGGCAGGGTTCCAGGTAAATGGAAATTACATAAGGCCCTAATTAATGAAGATGAAAGGTCATCCAATTATAAACTAGTAAACTAGTTACATAACCAATGTAAGAAAGAATATCAAGGATGATTAAAAGTTAAGCTATCAATAAAATATTTTCAAACACTCATTATCTATTTAAAAAAAAGTTATCACCAAACTCATAGATAGAACAGATTGATGGTTGTCACAGATGGGGAATGGGGGAGTGGGGGATAAAATGAGTGAAGGTAATAAAAAGGTACAAACTTCCAGTTATAAAATAAATAAGGCATGGGTATATAATGTACAGCATGGTGACTATAGTTAATAATATTCTCTTTTATATTTGAAAGTTGCTAAGAGAGTAGATCTTAAAGTTCTCATAATTTTAATTATGTGTGAAGATTGATGTTAACTAGACTAATTGTGGGGATCATTTCACAATATATACAAATATTGAATTATGTTGTACATGATATGTTTTATATCAATTATAACTAATATAAGTTATAATTAATATAACATTTATAATATAATAATTATAACTAATATAACATTGTATGTCAATTATGTCTCAATTCTGAAAATACTATAAAAGTCTGGGATGTATCTCAACTACAGGTAAGTATTAAGTGGCCATAACTGAGATATTTAATAAGATAAAATGAGGCAAATATATCACTGCATAGTTACCAGGAAATACTATTTACTATTTGTAGTATTTACTATTTTAAAATACTTTTTTCTATAATAAACATTTTAATAATTCTTATAAGTTCAGACATAACTAACTGGTCCATTAATGTCTCTGATTATTATGAATAAAAATAAAATGCTTAAAGTTTTGAACACTATGAAACACAACAGAGGTGAAAAAGGTGGAGCCTAAATGTGTGCCAGTCACTATAGATGTTTTATTCATACTATGGCTTATAATCCCAAATAATGATTTATTGCTCTTATTCCATAACATTTTTTTTATAAATATATCCAACTATAAATTAGGTGCTAACACCTCTGAGAAAATTATTTATAGTTATGACATGAAATATAATCACATACATATATAGTGCTACTTAAAATCCTTATTGTGAGTTTAAAAAATATATTTCCAGCTGGTAGCTAATGGTAGTCTGATATTATCAAATCCTAGTATATTCAACAATGACACCTTTAGTACATGTTCCAGAGGCACAATAAGCTACTCTTATATAGCAAAGCCATCCAGTTTTACTGTAAAGCTGGGAGCTGTTTCACTATTGAGAAACACACGAAGTAGAACATTTATTGCTATTATGCCAAATACATGAACTGAAACAATGAAAAGGCCTTTAAATGAACTGTATTTTATGGCTTAAGCACACAGAAGATTAAAGGAAAAACCAACTTGGAATTTATTCAGCCACTTTATTTATCTGCGTGTGTAAGAGAGAACACAGTCCATTCAGACCAGAGGGAGAAGCCCTAAGTCCTGGAGCTCCAGTATTATAGTAGAGTTTTGAAAGTGCCTAAACCAAACATGAAGAAAATATGCATGCTTTGTTATCTCTGAACTATATGATTTAAAATATAGAGAAGAGAAAAGAATAATTTCCATCTCCATGTGGATACAATAAGGCCAAAGAGGTTTAAATTTCATTGTTCATATTTAAGTATATATCATAGCCACAAACAAGATATTCTAAAATATCCTATTCAAAACTGAAAAATTTTAAACCTTATTTACTTTCCAAACTTTTAAAAACGTGATTTTGAAGGGGCAAAGTATGAATTTATTTTTTCATATTTTGACAAATGTCTTCTGTCCTATTTTTTTTTAATTTTATTAGCTTCAAGTATACAGTACATTGCTTAGACATTTATACAGTTTATGACACCATCCTCCTGATTACTATTTTCTTAATTCATGCCCCATATTATTTTCATTATTCTCATTGGCCTGAAAGATGCATGTTCCTATAAAATAAATTTAATGGTGGGGAAATATTAATTTGTGTGGACCTGTGACAACGTCAACTCTAAGTAGCATATACTGTCATAAGGTGCTGCGGAAAATCAATTGTCCTACATATTTAAAATCAGTATGATGTTGGAATGGGTTACAATGATATGCTATTGATCCTATTAAAATATAGCAACCAAAAATCAGTTTTCTGGAACCATAGCATTATCTATATATGAGGCCAGCAATAGTGCTCATTTAATATCTGTTCATTATTCTCCAATCTTTTTTTCTCATAATAACAAAAATAGAGCAGAAATTTGCTAAACTTAAAGCAACAAAAACATGTTTTTCTTAGTGCTGCTGGTATTATTCTCTAAGTATCTTTAATGTCTCCCTGTCCTGAGCCACTAGCCTTTAAAATGCACAAGAATTTGGAAAAAGGAAAGAAGAGAGAGAGAGAAGAAAAAGGGGAGGGAGAAAAGAAAGGAAGGAATATAACTAACCTTATTGCTACTGGTATATTTTTCTTTTCTCACTGCCAATAGTTTTGAAAAAATAGTGGTTTATTTCAGATGTCTCTATTTTCCTCTCTTTTAAGTCCTTTCTTTTTTCCTAGGAAATCAATCAACTCTCCTCCATGGAATTTACCATTACTTTGACTTTAGGTACACTATATTTCCCTAGCTCTTTATTTATAGTAGATTTTTCTTTCTCACTCAATGTTTCATATTCTTTCCCCTAGCCCCGTTTCCAACATATTCTGACATATAACGTAAGAATTGATCAAAGTAGTTGATCAGCTTCATTCCTGTTAGTGTCTGTATATCCTGTATGAGCAGTAACCAGGCTGAAATCTTTCTTTCCTCCTACTTCTCCTCCCCTTCTTCCCCTTCCACCTCTTCCTCCTCCCCTAATTTTTCTGTTCTTTTAGTTCCAGCAATATATTGTAAATAAAGCAATATAGTACTGATATTATTTATGGAATTTTTGAGTGTCAATTTGGCTAAAAGAGTGTGAGAACTATGTAGTTTTTTTGTAGGGTCTAGAATGCAATCAAGGGTTGTATAGCTGTACCGTATCTTTCAAGTGAGTACAGACATGCTAGTTGAAAAATTAAAAAAATAGTTTGGCATTCTGTCTGCCAAAGTCCCACCCCTAATATAGATTTCATTTACTCATCACCTACATGAGAGTTCTTATGAACCCAAATCCATCAAAAGAACATAAGTCATTTTAGAATGAAGTCACTGTTGTTTTTCAGGGACTCTCAAGCCCTTTCAGAACTTCAGATTATACTACAGCTGCTTAAAACACTGAAAATTTGGAGTGCAGTAATAAAAAGGAGGTGGTTTTATTAACTACTTTATCAAAGAGGTATGTTCATAAGTAATAGTACTTAATACTGCATTAAATATAATCCAGCCTTGGTTCACTGGCCTATCTTGATTCCTTTCAGACTATTGAAATTCTCTGACAAAATCATACTTCAAATTGAGTTTTTCTTAAGCAAGATTTACTAAGCAAAGTTTCAGTGATACTAAACCATCATTAGATCCTGTCATTTCTATTTCATTAGCCAGCATTTCCAATTCCTACATTTTTTTCCCACTTGAAATCAATCAATCAAGTATTCAAAATAAATAAGCAAAATAGAGCCATAATATGGGACTATCTGGGGTTTAAGTCGATGGTCTTCTCTCTATCACCTATGTTTTTTAAAGATTTTTCTTACAGGAATTGAGAAGCACAATCCTCAATGTATAGTCCAAGAGAGAGGGAATAAAAATCGAAAGGTAAAGGGAATTGACTTTTCCTTCATCTAGATTGTTTGGAAATCATTATTTTAGAGGTCTCTATCCTAGAATTGTGAGGGTGAGTTGCTGTCAGTGCTGCTTATCTACAGTTCAGAAAAAAATACAATGTGAATGTGTGTGTGTATACATGCACAGAGGGAGAGAGAAGCAGAAAGAGCCACCGAGAGAATATAAACCAAATGGTGCAAAACAAAAGCAATGTGTGAAACTGGGAAAGGGTACATTAGATATGCTTGTACTATTCTTGCAATGCTTCCATAAGTTTAAAAATAAAATAAAAACAAAAATTTACAAAAAAACATTTTTAAAAATGTAGAAGGAAAAAAGATTGAATAAGATGGAGAATAGCCAAGATGAGTTTAGAGAAGTAGATAAGAACCAGATCATGTAAGGCTTTGTGGCCCATGTCCTGGGTTTGAATTTTACTCCAGCTACAATTAAAAGTCATTAAATGATTTCTAGTAAAACCTGATTTGATGAAAGAGTTTCAGATCATTGAGCTACAACTTAGATGACATTTTTTTGTTTGTTTTTTTTGTTATTTGTTTTGCTACTGTTTGTGTTTCCCCCTAATAACTGCGATCAACTGTTTTATATGAAAGCAAGTTCACTTATTGACATCAGTCTAGTTCATAGCTTTTTAATTGCTTTCAGTTTTAACATCTGTCCAGTTACAAAGCTTCTCTCTGCCTGTAGAACAGCACATAATCGTGGCTCCAAAAGAGTAGAGCAGAGGACTGGAGATCTGTGTTTGATTCTCTGTTCTAGAATCTGAGGGAAGGATTGGAGAACAAAGGCAGTTCCTCGTTTGCAGCTTTTAGTGATATTATTTTTCTTTTGCTTTTTAGAATCGATGTTTTTAAATGAGAGCAACAATATATCCTTGGGCATGAACAAGCTGACCCTTCATGTGACTTCTGATTATTTTATTTAGGTTTGAGTATGTAGCTAAGAATTTGACTTTAGTTCATATTTTAGTTGCCTTTGTTTTACAATGATCTAAGTTTGAGGATTATCTAAATTTAAAAAAAAAATTTCCTGATATTATTATGTGTATGTGATATGTTGTAGGTAATTGAAAATACATGCATTTTCCACCTCAAAATTTTCCTTAATAGATATATTTAAATATATTTATCATTTTAACTGAAATTTCTGTTTTAGAAAGCAGCATAATAAAATAGGCTTTTATTCACGTAGTAAATTTAAAAGAGAGAAATTCAAACAAAATTTATTATATGTAAAAATAAGGATATAACTACATAATTTATAACAGATATAATGATGGATAAAGCTGATAGAAATGATTTAAATAGCAAGAAAAATAATCATATTATGTTGTTTTTATTATGAACCAACATACGTATGTAGATCGTTGATTTTTTTCCCCATTTTTTAGAATCCTTCAGTCAAATAAAATGCCGTATGAAACCTGACATAAAACAGATGAAATCCTTATCGCTCGGTGAAAATATCGATAGCCTTCCTGAAGGCTCATCTCTTTGGCTCTCTCCAATTCCCACCACCTGCAAAGGCTCCCGAGATCACTTCAAGGCTCTGCAGAACAAACTTTACATCTTGCCAAAATAATACTAAGAGTTTTCCATATATCTCCTTTGTCTTCCTAAGTAAGTATTCAAAACTAATGTAATAGTTTCTTAAATAATTATAATGGAATTTATAATTAACAGATTTTTCTAAAAACAAAAATGCCATTGGTATATTAATACTTAGATTCTATGATCTTCTAGAAATGAGGCAGAATCTGTCTTCCCTTTGAATCTGTGCAGAATTCTGTACATGAAGGAATATATACAGAAATGACACTGTATTACTTTCTAGTCTAGTCTAGATCATAAATGTGATTTGGCTTCTCCCTCTCCTCTCCTCAACTCCCTTCCACTCTACTGCCCCTCCCCCACGCTCTCTCAACATTTGCCACTTGAGACCATCCACCATGCTGAGAGAAAGCCCAAATTAGCCATCACAAAAGGAGCATATGAAGAGAACATGGCACTTCTAGCCAAGCGCCAACATCAACCAGTGGACACATGAATTAACCGGAGTTCAGATGAGCCTAACCTCTAGGCTTTGAGTCTCCCATTTGTTCCCTAAGACATTGTGGAGCAGTCAAGCAAGCCTTCTACAACCTATTTGTACTCCTTACTTCCAAAAATCTGTGAGCGCAATAGAAGGTTGTTTTATACCACTAACTTTTGGAATAATTTGATAAACAGCCAGAGTTACTTAGATACTCATTTCATACAATGAAAGCTAGGTATGTTGACATACTTTAGATACTTGTTAAATAACAATAGAAAAAAATATTTAGAGATGTTATAGTCAATTAAAAGTATAGTTGAGTATGACTAACACATATAAATGACCTTAGACTATAAATACATTACAATACTGACAATATAAGCATAAACATATCCAAAAATCTACAAATTCAGTAACTTTGTGTTCTAATGATAGTTTATAATTATCTTTTCAATAAGGAATTAGAAAAAAATTTTAATTTAGTGTACCGAAGGAAAATTTCTTTATGATGATTATATTCGGATCTTTTCTAAGTTTTGTCCCTTCTCTTATGTCCGTTCTTTGACTTTTTTATCCTATGCAAATTTATACTTGGATATCCCTCCCTTGTAAATGACCCATATTTTCAGTCTTTTTAAATAAATATCTTTAAAAATCATTAAAAATATATTTTCAGTTGACCAAATTGCAAGCTGATTGACTACCTCTAAAACTTTCTGTGAAATAGTTGACCACTCACTACCAGTTATCTTTAGAGTGGTTTTCCTTGTATCTTTGCGACCCTGTGATTTTTTCAATCTACATTTCGTGCTGAGGGTCAGGATACTGTGTCCTTCCTGTGTTGTGGTTATTGTAGGGATTAATTCTCATTCTGTTCAGCAACAGAAATACCTTCAAGTATTGTAAGCTGATGACTGGCTCTCCCAATTGGACAACACATAAATGCCTGACACTGTCTGTGTGCAATTGTTAGACGACTGCTCTACCTGAGAGAGTTCGGAAGTGTTCTCTTTCACCCTTAGTCACCTCTGCAATAGAGACCGTCAAATCAAATTAGTATTTTATTTTGTTATTATTCACCTGGATAGAATCTCAGCTTTCACCAAAGCAGAAAACTTCGCCCACCTTCATTTCTACAATGCCAAGGACAATTTCACACACAGGCAATGCTCAATAAATATTTTTGAGTGAATCTTTTATTTAGAAATTTTAAAATTGTAATTAATATCTGACAATAATAATGTTCTTTTAATTCTTACCAATTATTCAATCTGTTATTGTTCTTTAACCTTTCAAACATCCAGTTTCTAACTTTTCGCCTTTTTCTCAATCTATAAACCATGACATATATTCTTCTTCTCTTATAGACTATTCTACCTGTGGGCCACTTCAAGCAAGCCCCTATCTATACCTGCAACTATAACACATAAAACTGTAAGTCCAGAGTAACTAAAATATATGTCATTTTCACTCCTTTACTAAGGCAGCTGAACCTCACCAGAGGAAATATCATTGAGTATTTAATGGATTGTTGATGCCAAATTTCCATTCTCCAATCTCCATGGCCCTTTTGTGTCCAATCTCCCATTATTTTCCAAGGCAATAACAAACTCCCTTCACTTTCAATTCTCGACCAACTACCTTTCTACTCACTCTGAATAGGTAATTCCTAACTGACTGAGAAGATGGAAGCTATCATGCACATAGTCATTCTTCTGTGCTCTTATGGTAACTTGTTTTCTATAACCATCCTTCCATTCATCTGTCCCCACATTTTTCTTTCATATCTAATAGATGAAATGTATCCTCTTTGTTCCAGATTAAGCCTACCATCAATGCCAGCCTCCACTTCACTTCAAAAATCTAAAATATTATTTCAAATCTTTTATTCTTCAACCTCTCAGTTTTTACTGGTTATTCACATCAACATTTAAACAAAATTTTTTGCACATTTTGTGATAAAACTGATTCTTCCTTTACCCTTTAACTTACTCTAAGTACCAGTCTATCTCTTCACTTTCTTTCAAAAATTAGCTTCTTTACCTGAAGTTTCTACTTCCATATTTCTAATGAATTCCTCAAATACTTCCCTCTCTTCCCTTGATTTCTATCTCCAGTTGTCTCTTTATAGAAATAGGCACTTACTTATGGTAGATATAATTAGCATTAATTGGTATTTTTTAATATTTTACTGCCAGACCACACTCTAACTTTTGATAGTTTTAATTTTGCCCTGATGTTTTCACTTCATTTATTCCAGCTATACCTCTCTGGTTTTCTTACTACTTTTCCAGCAGTTTCTCAATTTTCTTAACAAGTTTCTTTTTCTCTTCTTATACCTTCCATGCTTATTGTTCCTCTGTGTAATTACCTATTTTTTTTGCTCTTCACTATATGCCATTTTCCTGATTGATATTACCTATATCCTGTTTTAATTACCATCTGAATGCTGATAAATTCTTAATACATATGTTCATTCCAGATCTACCTCATGAATTCCAGACCCATATATCCAACTATCTAATAGATATTTATTACACTTAGGTTTTCCTCAATTCTTACAATTTATATCAATTCTCACAATTTCCAGTTCTTACAAATTCTAAAGTGGTATCATAGCTTACATATTACTTAAATCTTGTTTGTAACTCTACACCTTAATGGGCTAGTCAATTAAAAGGCCTTCTTGTGGCTTTGCTATTCCTAAACCAGATTTAGCTGTAAGAAATTTTTGTAAAACTGTGCAAAATGCATCTGCCACATATGTTGCCAGGAATCAGGGCACAGACCCCCTTTGCTCCAAGGACCTCAGCTTAATGTACAGTCAGTGAGAACCTTTAGCCCTATTTCTCAGATCTCAAAAGGCACCACCCGAAATGCCCTCCCTACACCGCTGGGATAGTCAACATAACTTCAGTTATAGATTTTTCAATACTCCATTGAATGATCAAGAAATACACACTTTCTCCTGGAAAATTAGGAGCTTATGTGAAAAGGAAAAGGGAGAGAATGTTCTAAAAAAAAAAAAAAAAAAATGGGAGTAAGCCTCAAGATAAAAGCTGTTTATAAGAGAATAGAGTCTGGAAACAGCCAGACAACCTGTTGATCTTAAAGAATATTGTAGGAGAAAACAATGAAAAAGTAGAACTTGAAGGTCATAAGAGAGAAAGTCCTCAGGAGAGAATTCAGCTTTTTTTTACTACCTGAATTCCTGCCATCAGTGTTCTTTTTACAAAACACAAAAAGCTTCCTAGAAACATCTTTTTTCAGTTATACCAAAGATTCTGGAGGAAATAATCTAGGTGAGGAAGAATCTAGGAAGGAGAAAATAGAGGGAGAACAAACAAAAGGTAATTTAACATTTTAATTAATTGTTTTGTCATATTTCTACAAGATAAACAATATTTTAATGAAAATATTTTAAGTTAACATGGGAGGCCTACAGTAATTTTATTGTATCTTTAAAAGGATTTTCAAATCACTCATGTTTAAGAAACATTAATATTGGCAACATTCTACTTCTCTCACATGAATAGGCTTTTGGGAAATACTTCAAACCATCAAAGACATGTTCTAGACCTGAATGATCTACCACTCCAGGACATGTGAACCAAATTTCAGCTGGAAGCCCTTACCCACAGGGCAATGGTATGCAAACTGGAGCTCTAAGCTCTGAATCTACAATTGTTGTTGAGTGAACTTAGCCCTCTGTCATGTAAGTTCATCTTTATCCCAAGACTACTGAGTCTAAATTCACCATGGCTCTCAAACCTCACATTCCTTATCTTTGATTTAACTGCACATATACTTTCATAATTCTCTCTACATTTTTTGTCACTGACAGCCCTCAACTCTATTCCTCAAAAACTCCACTCTTATCCTCTGGAATTGCCTCTTATATTTGGCATATTCCCTAAATCTTCAGTCTCTTGTCACTTCTACCCCTCTTTCCTTTAAGGAGGAACAAAATTCTCTCCTGAGAACTTTCTCTCTTATGACCTTCAAGTTCTACTTTTTCATTGTTTTCTCCTACAATATTCTTTAAGATCAACAGGTTGTCTGGCTGTTTCCAGACTCTATTCTCTTATAAACAGCTTTTATCTTGAGGCTTACTCCCATTTTTTTTTTTTTTTTTTTTTTTAGATCATTCTCTCCCTTTTCCTTTTCACATAAGCTCCTAATTTTCCAGGAGAAAGTGTGTATTTCTTGATCATTCAATGGAGTATTGAAAAATCTATATTTCAGCTTTTTTTTACTACCTGAATTCCTGCCATCTATATAGATTTATACATCTATTAGCTGACTCATCTTATAATCTAACCCCTCAGTTTACTAAAGTCCTTACTTTCAATAAACTTTCCTCTGTCACCATGTTTATGTTCAGACTTGTCAACAGTGGAAGCTTTTATACTTCAAAATCAGAATTCTGTTCTTTGACCATAAATCTTTCTTCATCTTTCTTTCTTTCCTTAACTTCATTAAAATACAGACTTCACCAGGACCTCTAGACTACTTATCCTTGATTTCTTTTCTACTCATGGACTGAAATGGCCCTCCTGTTCCTATTAACTTGATTAAAACTTTAGACTAGGTTTTTCCTAACTATATACACCTGACTTTCCTTTTCTTGGAGCACTTACTTTGGAAAACTTACAATTATAAATCCATTCCCTGTCTCTTTGAAATGTAAAAATATTTTCCCACCTTCTTGCCAATTTTACAATCCAAGATATTACTCTCAAAAATTTGGGAACTATGCCTGTGAAATGTAGTCATCAAGAAGGATAGAACCCCTATTTCCCCTGTCTTTGTGGGAGAGTAGGACCTAAACTTCAGTAAGGCCATTTAGCAAACACAGATGGCGTAAACATATTGACCAATTTCCCACCTAACTTCCTTCAGTACTTTTCCACTAACTCATCCCAGTGCTTAAATATGCTTCTAACTTTTGCTTTTGCAGGGACTTTAGTTCCATCAATCTCTCCTATTCCAGAAGTCTTGAATAAAATCTTCCTTGCCTGTTTAATTTTCTGGTGCACTTTTTCTTTCACAGTGTTAACAGCTTTTATCCAATATATTCATAATCAAACTTATTTCCCAGAGTATTAAGGTTTTTCACCATTCCTATTAAGTAAATAAAAAGAGCATATAACAACATATAGCAACTTAAAAAATAAGAAACCTATCACAAAATTATTTTTACTTAAAAAAAGAAGTAATTATTATCCTGATTCATATCATTGTACTCTTCTGAAAACTATCATTAGCTTCCACCTATATTAGGGTAGTAGCCTTTAGATTGTTCACATCCATTGTTGTACCTTTATGATCTAGTCATATATTTCAGTCAGATTAAGTTTTTCAAAGTGTAAATCTGAATGTATTCCTTCTCTCTTTAAAATTTTATGGTTATTCACAATTCTTAGAATAAGAATTAAAATTTTTAAATGTTACACAAGATCTTGAACTATTTATCTCCTATATATTTCTCTAACTTTATATTTTCCTGATGTCTACACTTAGTGTCTATGTTTCATTCACATTAACATTTATTCACTTTTAACCAAGCTACCAAGAAAAGTGTTTTCTTAAGACATTTGCAAATATTGTTCAATCACCCTGAAATGTTCAGCTACAGATGTTACCTTTATCTTAATTCCTCTCTTCCTTCAAATCATCGGTCATTTCCTTGGAGGACCTTATGAATGAGTGCAGGAAAAACTCAGCAGAGGCAGGTATAACAAGAAGATTTCACCATTAAAATGCAAAAATATACCTGAAAATTGTATAATTATATTAATTAATGTTACCCCAATAAACTTAATTTAAAAAAAAATAACTAAAAATATAAAAATAAGAAAAAATAAAATGCAAAAATAATAAAAATTGGAGGAAATACGTGATGATAGTAAACAATGATAGGTCACAGAATGGCCTCTGAGAAAATAAAGTTGACAGATACATGATTCCTTGGGAACATTATTACTAGTTTGGCGGAAAGTAGAAAGAATAAAGTATTAAAATAAGAAATTGAAAGTGACATAAGTTTTTGGACATGAAAATGAGATGTTTTAAGAGATCTCAGAGAAACAGGTTGGAATACAGGTTATTATGACAGATAAACTGTCAGCAGGGAATCAAGGCCTATACTCCATACAGAGACAATAGATTTGCTTGCATCAGTCCACAATCCATTGGTCAAGCCTCATGCAGAAAGATGTGACTTAGAATTCAAAATTTTTTTCATATTTTACAAAGGTGACATGGCACATTGACTGAATATTATTACTAAACAACCCTAAAAATATCTGAGAACACTCTGCAAGCATAAACATTTATATGACTTCAGTGAAATATGCGTTCACATTAATTAAGATAAGGACTTAACCTCATGCAAACGCAGGTCAGTTTTTCTAATTATATACACATAAAAAAATACAGGTTATGCTTTTGTAGACTTTTAGATTTTTAAATTGCAGGAAATAAAATGTCAATCTTTATCTGTTGAGATTCATAATGCACTGAATAAAAGTGAACATAAAGATCAAGAGATTCAATATATAATTGAAATGTAGGTATATAATCCCTGGACTGCATACACCATGTTCAATAAAGCTAAAAATAATTACCTTGATGGAATTTATATTTAAGATCGGAAGAAAATAGAACAAAGCAAAATAAATCAAAGGAAACAATGAGTGGCTAAATACGTTCATTGTTTAAACTCAATACAAGAATTCAAAGCTTTGAATTTTTACATTTTTTCAAAGTGTAAATTTGATTATATTAAAATTATATTTAAAAAATATATTAAAAATGTAAAACTTCAAAGCTTTGAATTCTGCAGTAATATCTTGATTTAGAGAAAGTAGTATGCCATTTAGTGTTTCAGATGCCTAATCCTAGAATAAAAAACTATCTCTGTTATCACCTAGGAAAAAGTATCTAATCTCAACATAAATATGATATAATGTTAAAGTTATGGACTGAAAATAACAGTCTTTATAAAGATTATGAAATATTTAATTAAAAATATATTAAATATTTAGGTGTTTGTAAGAAATTAAGCATGAATGAATTTATAATTAAAAATAATATTAAATGTTCTGAAATAAATATAACTCTAGGTTTTTAAATGTTTAGAAATGTTCAAAAGTTATAACACTACACTGAGTTTAAAATACTCGTGAACATGACTAGCTTAAATAATATTTTTAATTCAGTTTTATATAGAAGAACTTAATTTAAAACATGAAATAAATTATTTTATCACCTAACATAAAAAGATTTTAGTGGAGATTTTTTTTTTTCCTAGATAAAACTAATTCTACATCTCAACAATTTAAGGTTTAATTGAATGATTTATTTTCAATTCAAGATTTTATATGCCTTTCTAAATTTTGCCATACATTCCACATGTTTTTTAATTTTAAGAATTGCAGACCCATCTTTACAATCTGATTTTACTTCTAAAATAATCCTCAGATCTGTTTCTATCTTTTCATGCAATACTCCATTACTATAGCACATGACCTTATCTCCTTTCGCTTGGATTGCTGCGACCTGATTCAATTGATATTCTATGATTCTTAGAGGCTTCTGCTGATGGAAAGAAATAACTACAAAAATGTGGGTTTTATTTAATATTCAGTTATTGAAAATATTCATCCAAAAACAAGACTTTCTGTATTAGTCAATGTTCTCCAGAAAAACAATCTATAGGAGATAAAAGATAGATAGATGATTGATTAATAGATAGGTGATAGATAGATAGATGATAGATAGATAATAGATAGATAGATAGATAGATAGATAGATAGATAGATAGATAGATAATAGATAGATAGATAGATAGATAGATAGATAGATAGATAGATAATAGATAGATTGATCGATCGATCGATAGATAGATAATAGATAGATAGATAGGAAGAAGAGCTTTATTATAGAAATAGGTTCATGCAGTTATGGAGGCCATGAAGTCCCACAATTTGCTGTCTGCAAGCTGGAGAGACAAGAAAGCTGGTGATATAATTCAGTTCAAGGCCAAAGGCCTGAGAATCAGAAGCTCAATGTCTGAGAGCAGAAAAGATGTTCCAGCTCAAGAAGAGAGAGAATTCACTCTTCCTTGGCCTTTCTGTTCCGTTCGTGCCCCCAATGGATTGGATGATGGAAGTCCACATTGGTGAGGGTGGATCTCTTCACTCAGTCTACTGAATCTGAACATGCTCATAAACACAGCCCACAATAATATTTTACCATATTTCTGGTAGTTGAGAGAGCTTGTGTAAATAATTCTTGATCTCATATTATCTGTCTGACCAGACAAAATAAAACTATAGGAAAAGATAACGTTCATAAGCCACAACAACAACAACAAAAGATTAGAATCAAACTATTAGCAAATTAAATTCAGCCATATGTAAAATGGATACTATATCGTGGCCAAATGGGGTTTGTTTTAGGAAAGCAAGTTTGGGTTAACTTTATAAAAATCAGTGTAACTCACTATATTAAAAAAGTAAAAGAGAAAAACTAGTTTCCCATATCAATAGATGAAAAATATTTTTGATTAATTTAATACTCATTCATGATAAAACATGAGCATACTAGAAATATAAGGGAATTTCTTGAATCTCATTAAAGACTATGTAAAACCTACCATCATGCTTAATAGCAGCACACTGAACGATTTATCTTTAAAATGGGTAATAAGCTAGAATAGCTAGACTAGCCGAAGAAGTTCCCCCTCACACTTCCATATGTTCTAATCTGTTCCATACATTTGTGTGATTCCCTTTATGTTGGTACAACACTACTGTGATTGCTGTATTTTTGTATAGTATGTCTTCATATTAGGTACTATGAATCCTCAAAATTTGCTTTTTCATGAAAAGTATTTTCCCCTGTATTTATTTAGACTTTTAAACATATTTTTTAACACAAATTTGAAAATAAGATGGTCAATTTCTTAAAAAAAAAAAAAAAACCTGTTGGAATTTTTCTTGGTGTTGTGTTGAATCTATAGATGGATTTGAAGAGAAATAGCATTTTAACATTATTGAGTCTTCTGTTCATAAATGTAGTGTCTTTTCCCCTGTATTTATTTGGACTTTTTAACATATTCATAACTATTGTCCCCTTGTCAGTGAACAAATCTTGCATATATTTTGTTAAATTTAACTCTAAATAAATGATGTTTAATAACATGTTTGTTTTACATTTTATTGGTTGATTTTTATTGTTGTTGCTAGTATATGGAAATAATTTGTGTATAATCTTGTATTTTACAGCCTTGTTAAATTCAGTTGTTATTTCTAGTGGCTTTTTTTAGGTTAGTTAAAATTTTCTAAATACATAATCATATCCTCTGTGAATAAACCAGTTTCCTTATTCTGTTCCAATCCTATTTCTTTCATTTTTTTTTTATGCCTTATTGTATCAGCTAGGATGATCACATGCCACAAAACTTTCTATCCATATTTCTGCTATATTTACTGTTTTATGTATCACAAACAACATTTTTTATGTGTTTAACTGCTAATTTAAAATCTGATACTACATACTTACTCATCATTTACTATTTTTACTTCTTATTTTTTATGACAGTATATATGATTAAGATACAAACTTTCAAATTTTATAGTAGTACTTACCGTAACATCTCTATGCTCATGCCTTATCTTCTATCACCTTCTATCACCTTCCCCCTTGCCCTACTTCTCATATTGACTTTGTTGGTGTTTCTAAAACATTTCAGTCTCCCTCTTAATTCTGAGTCTTCACCTTTGCCATTCTCTCTGCATGGAACAGATCCTAAATAGCCACATAGCTTGTTCATTCACTTCTTTCAGGTCTCTACTTATGTCTTTTTATCACTGAAATCTATCCCGACTACCCTATATAAACACAGCAATTCCTGCCCACAGATTCACTAGACCCTTGCCATGCCATATCTTTCTCAATGTCACTTATTAACATTTAGTGTTTTATTACATCTATTTTCTCCCTATGTTAGAATTTAATTATAATTAAAAGGACAATATATGGTTTGTTCACTGTGGCACACTCAACAATTATAATAATGTCATCAAATTATGGGTGCTCAATAAGTATTTTGTGAAGAAATGTATGAATGATTAATTTATCTTTCATTCTAATGAGAACTCAAAATACTTAAGTGTATTCATTTAATAAAACAAGTGTTAATTTTAGTCAATGTGATGGGCAAAATAAATTAAAGATTTATAGAAGCATTTTTGAAAATACAATATTTTGATAAACATTAAACATGTACAGAAAGTGTATAAAAAAAGTATGGAATAGGACATATTACTTTAAAAGTGAAATGAATAACATGTGTTTCATGACTTTAGAAGAAGAAAAGATAAAATAAGGAAAAGAGGAAATAAGAAAAGAGGAAATAAGTTGTTTGTTGAGTCCATCATGAAGCTGAAAGCTATTGCTTGATGTGGGCCAGAAATTCTGACATACAAGAAATCATATCCCATATCTTTCGACAATGCAGGAAGCTCTCTTATCACACTTTTTCTAGACCAGAGTGAAGGAACAGACTCAATTCTTTCAGTGAATAACTGAATATGAGACATCTCACCTTTATAACCCAGTTTTATTTACATATTATAAAAATGACCAAATTCTCTAAGCTACTGAGTGGTTATCTACATGGTTATGAGCAGTAATGTTAGAGAGATACAAATAGACCGATTTAGAGGAGAGCATTGCTGCATAGAGATGGGTCTGCTCAGCAGGGAGCAACACACATATTTCAAGTCAGAGATGCATTTCGTGGATTCCCTAAGATTTTTACAAGTTCATACAGCTGCTGCATGTTGCTTAGTGAAGTCCCTCCAAATTCCAAAAAGTTCATTTCTGGCTGTATCACTGCTCTTTTATAACTATTTTGGAAAAACTGACTTTGACAATCTATATATTACCTTTTAATGTATTATTAGCAATTGTAGAAATGTATTTGCCCCAACTCATATTCTTCTCTGGGCATGGGAAGGAGGGGTGAGAAGAACAGAAGATGTATGCAGGTATACCTAAACAGATTCTTTGTCTTTTGCTTTATAAGATCCAGGAAAATCAACTTCCAAGTGAAACATGTAAACCTAAAAGAAGAAAAATACCACAAGTGATATGCTAACAGTAAGATTTATGTATATATGTTTGCCTAGGTAAATATTAAAATAGTAGAACATATTAAGTACTGAAAAATAGAAAACAAGGTTTTATTTCATTCTTTCTTACCTCTCAAAAGGAATGAACTATATTAAAGGAAAAAGAATTAAAAAAAAGAAAAATCTTAAATGGTATGATACAGTATGTACTCCTTTTACCTGGGGTCTTTTGCTCAATATTGTATCTGTATAAATCATCTGTTATTGTTTAATGTAGTTCATTCTTCTTGGTTGTGCATGTTATTTTGATGTATGAATATGCCATGATGAAGTTGGAATTAAAGTTGCTAATCAATTAACTTTAACAGAGGAAGAGTATCCTAAATTACTCAGATGGGCCCCATGTAATCACAAAGACCTTTAACTGTAGATTTCAGTGTTTGCAAGGTGTAGGGATGAGGGAAATGAGCCATCTATGTCTGTCTGCTTTTGTTAAAAAATGAAATTGAAAAAAAAGGATGACAAAGTTTAATAGTTAAATTTATATTAAATCATTAACTATAACTTCAAACCCATATTCAATGCCTGCACTTTGTGAAATTGCTGTCCTGTGATGTCTAGAGTCCTCTGATTCTATTTCTCCTGTGAGAAAAACCTCTATTTTCCTGTGGAGGACATAGAAGTTTAGATATTTGAGTAATTGGTAGATGATATTCTGTTTTTTTTTTTTGTCTTAAATATCTCAAGGATTCTATAAATAGACTGATTTCTGTATTAGTAACCCCCTTTTCATGATTGTAACTTTGCTCTCATAAGTCAATCTGCATTCTTCCTTCTAGTTTCTGTCTTCCAAAAACATTTTTAATATTTTATTCATTTCCCCCCCCCCTCTCCATTTTTCTTTGTCTTTAGAAGATATCACTTTTATTCCTCTAATACCAATTTATTAAGGTTTGGGAAAGAAGAACACATAAAATATTTAGTATGTTTTACTGGAAGACTCTTTCTATGCTTTTTACAGAGAGATCATTATTATGGCTTTAAAATTGTCAAATATACAGATAACTCAAATGCAATGATTTTAGTTATGACATCACTACTATCTCGCAGTTTTCAGTTTCTATTGTGTACATTTTGTTGAATAGTCTATTGCCACTACAAATGCTACAAGCATTTACACAAATTTATAAATCTTTCAACATCCCACTCCTGTACATATTTCAATATCACTTTTGTTTCCATTATCTACATAAAACGTGTGTAGGTAATTTTTTTTTATTCTCGCCCCAAGGCTAGTCATTATGTTTTGTCAATTCCTTCTTCACTTCTGTCCTCATTGTCATTATCTTATTTCTAAGATCTCTCATTTCACGCCTCCTTGACTACTTAACCTGAGATTTAGTGTCCTTGTTTGTAAAATACGAAGGCATGAGAAACAAAAGTATAAAGTGTTTATTTTTATACCAAACACTGGTATATGTTCTGTGATACAATTTTTCTTTTAAAAATCATTTTAATGAAATATAACCAGCATGCAATAAACTGAATTAAATGTAATAATTTTTAGTATGCAGCTCAATGAATATTTACATATGCTCACAATGCAGGAAAATTTTATAGTGCGCCTTTTGAGTCAATCCTGTCCCCCAACCACCAAATGTAACCATTATTCTGACTTCAAACACTATTGAATAGTTTTTTCCTGTACTCAAACTTCACATAAATAAAATCATACTATATGTATTGTTTTGCATATAGCTCTTTTCATTGGAACATAATGTCTGTGAAATTTTCTATGTTGTATCTATTAGTATTATTTTTAAATTGTTTTGTTATGTTTCTTTTGTGTTAATAATAAACATTTGAGGTGTTTCAAGTATTAAAATGTTATGAATAGTATTGATATAAATATTCTTATCTATGTGTTTTAGTGGACACATACATAATGTCTTAGGAATTTATTTAACAAGATTATTGGTTTAAGTGTGTTGTTTTGATTATTGCCGTTGCCGTTAGATTGTGTCTGGAACCATTTAAATGCTCAAATGAACTAGATAGATAACAGAAAATGGCTTTTTCACATAACTGACAGTTAATGCTGGTTGCCATTTAGGAGCTCATCTAGGTGTTCACAAATCATTTATTTGCACATCATTTCTGCTTATACCTGTTGTTTTTGCTTCTCAGAGAATGTACACTGCGATTTGACAAGGAATATCCCAAAAGTGAACATTTAAGGAAGTCCAGGATGACATTTCAAGGTTTCGTATGACCAAATTTGAAAGTCTCAAAACATCGCATTTGTTTCATTCAATTGTTTTAGCCAGTCACAAAAGGTAGGTCAGGTTAAAGGCAACTAAATACAAGGGTCTGAATGCTAGGAGTTCACAGTTCATTTAGAGGCCATCTTTGGGGACCAGCTACCAAATGTATATTTGCCTTTTACGAATACCTGGTTTTCCAAAACAGTTGTACCAATACATGGATACTCCAGGTCCTCCACACTCATATTAATACTTGATATTAATACTTGATACTTTTAATCGTAGTCATGTTGGTGAATGTATATAGACATATTGTTGTGGTTTTAATTTGTGTTTTCCTAATGGGTGTGCTGTGAGGAACTCTAAATCTTTACTGATGACTTAAATATACTCTGATATAAAGTGTCTACTTAAATTTGTGCTCATTATTTTCTGTTGCTTTAGTTCTTTTTCTTATTTTCAGGGATTCTTTATATGTTGGAAATACATAATTTATGTCAATATATTTATTGCTCATATCTTCTAGTCTATGGTTTGTTTGTCTTTGCATCCTGATAAGGTTGTTCTTTTATGAAAAAAGTTCCTAATTACAATAAAGTTCAAAATATATTTTTATATATAGTGTTTTTATATTCTATTTAAGAAATTTTGAATATAAAATAATATTGAATGTCGACTCTAACTGAAAAATAAAAATTTTAAAAAATAATCTATTCCAGAGTCAAGAAGTTATTTTATAAAGTTTAATTCGAGAAATATTATGTTTCATGTTTTTTATTAACATCTCTAATTCATCTTCAATTGTTTAATATAGTTTGATGTAGGAATCAAGGTTTATTTCATTCTATATAAATCTTGAACTGCTTCATAACTACTGAAAGAGTTATTTTTTTCCCCTTCAAGTTTTAGTGAAATTTTTGTAATAAATTATGTGACTTTGTACACTCCATGTATTTCTAATGTTTCAATTACGTTTTCTGGTCTTTTTGTCCAAATGCTTTGCACATGTTTTGTGAATTTGTATTTTTCCCTAGGTATGTAGGTTGGTAGTTATTTTAACCTTTAAGTGAATTATAAATGACAAAATGTAATTTGAATAAAATGAATAACTGGAAAATGATGGAAAAAGACTTCATGCCCATGCCTGTATGCTTGAACAATTTGTGTTATTAATATTACATAATACAAATTTCTATGTTAATAATTTCACTTTCACATAGAATGCTTGTGTGGATCAAATAGAATTACAAAAGTGAATCTTCTTTACTAGTTGGAAAGCACTAAATAGATCAAAGAAATTATTAAGAGATAGATGTACTTTTCACTGTGTCTGAAAACATCAGTTGTGAGTACTGTCTCTATTAGCTCTATGACACATTGAGTAAGGTACTTCCAATTTCCATGGCAGAATGTTCACCTTCAAATTATGTTTCCCAAGTCTGCGGCCCAGACAATATATTCTTTAGCATCCTTTGTGGTTAGTTATGACCATGTGATCAAGTTTTGTCCAATGAAATATGAACAGCAGTGATGTACAGCTCTTCCAGTTCTACCTAATAAAAGTGTCTCATGATTTCTCTCCATTATTTACCTTGCATAGTCAGCTGATCAGACATTAACACCCAGAACAAATTCATAAACCTCATATTAAAAGAGGTAAAGCCTCCATCAACCTGCATTTCAGAATGTCTGTGTAGACCAGAAAAGCTGTCATACCTTATTCCACGAGGTGCTATCTGAAACACTGTGAGCAAGAAATAAATATATATTGAATTAACTCTTTAGGATCAGGATTTAACTATTTTAGTAATGAAATTGCCAAATTTTGGTTATCCTCAGAATAAAATGGCTTAATAGTAACTACACACAAGATTCTTGTGAAAATTTAAAAAGTGATAAACAAAGAAATTTGTAAATTAAGTACTATATAAACATAATTATGTTCTTGAATTTTCAGGAGTATATATTTTATTTTCCCAGAGATTTAACTTTGCGCATACTACGGATCACATAATAAATGATTTTTGTTACTTAAAGGAACTGGCACATTGGCTGATACATAGAAGGTGATTTTCTTTCGAATAATTTTATGGTAACAAACCATATCGATTGAGAGGATTACATTCTGCCCTCTGAACAATATCATATTTCAAAATTATCAATATATTTATATTATAATCTGTATACTATTTTACATTTGGTACTCATAAAATCCTTTTTGAATATTTAATTTTTTTAATTCATTTTTCTGTGTAAATTTCTATTTTCTTGTACTAGTTACAACATTTTTAAGGAACATATTAGAGCACTAGAGCACGCACGCACACAATGTTATAGCGCTGACACTATCTTTACATCGCAGAGTGAAAAAAGCTCTTTTAATAATCAACTGGGTGCTTAAGTAAATTTTTGACACTATATATATTGAAAAATACTCCTTCATCTCTAAGTCTAGTGTCTTTTATTGTATACTACAAATAGTGAAATAATTAAAACTGCACATATAAGATAAAGTCCCCAAACTACAAGCTTTTTTTCCAACATCAACCCAGATACACTAATATGAAATTTTATAACACACTTTCAAAGTTGAAAATAACTTCTCTGTTGTACTTACATTGAAGTTTTATATCATGACTCTTATCTGGGATAAAACCATATATTGTTTACAGAAGCATTCTTGTGAAAATACAGTTCAGAAAATATTAACGTAAACATAGTTTTCCATTTAAAAGTGACTGCTTCCATTTTTTCTACTTTGTGGAATGGTTAAAATGGCCAAAGTGTTTTAAAAGACAAAGGAAAGTAGCATATTAATTCTTGATTTATATTGCACCATTTTCTTTTTTTTTTCTATCAGTATCAATGTCATAAAAAAAAATTTTTAAAAGTAACATATAAGAAGTAGTTATATAGCTGCTACATTTATCTCTTCAGGAGTATAATTGACAATGGTGCTAGCATCCTAGCAGTTGCCTGGGGCTCTGTCAAAGATTAATCTGTTGAAGGATAAACTGTCTTTAATACATAACTCTTTCATAATCTCTTAGATTTCTGTGATATTACATTATATTACAACTCCTACTTCAATGATTTCAGAGTGCTTCACAGATGTTACATATTTCATTCTCAAACTCTCTCCAAGGTCAGATCTGCAAAGAATTATTTCCCCTTTTTTTTGTGACAGAATTACTCTAAATATGCAGCAACCATAATGAAATGTTCAGCTTAAATAACTGAACATTCAGTCACAATTAATGGCAAAATATGTAAAAGTAAAAATAGTCATAAGATAATTAAATTTGTAATTGTAAAGAATTTTCTAATTTAAATTACATCATTATGATTAACATAATTGATGAGAAAATTTTACAAAACCACTATTCATTTATATGTACCTTTTAATGCTAATTTTTACAAAAATATAGTTTTGTTAATTTTTTCCAAAATGAGGCAGTATGTTCTCATGGAAAATAAATTTGATTTGTTTTGAAGTGAATCAGCATTCTGTTTTGATTCTGGTACTAACTAGTTACTTGACTTCAATATGAGGAGCATCAATTAAATACTAAAATTTTCATCAGCTCTAAACTATTATTTAAATTAATCCAAACCCAAAAGGTAAAATAGAATATAGGAAAAATACTTATGCATATATGTATATATTTTGTATGTTAAAACTAAAATTAAGGCCAATATATAATAGCTACCGTTTGATGAGCATTTACCATGTAATACTGGGAAAAAAAAATGAAAAAACTCTTTTGACCAGGAAAGATAAAATAATATATTGCAGATCAGGGTATTGAGAATTGCATACCCTAAGTAACTATTTATTTTTTAATTCATCTAGTTAAGTGGACTAGCTGTAATGTGAACAAAGGTCTCTAACTTTTACATTTTCTGTGATACTATAGTGCTATCTGATATGCAGTGAATATCTCCTATAGCCATCTCATATAGGTTTAAGGAAGAAAGTGGAAAATATACATAAAATTGCCTTCAAAATTAATGGACATAAATGTTGACATGCCCACTATCCTTCACTAGCAGCAATAGTCTTTGGCTCGAGCAGATGTTCATATTCCTGGGACATAATAGACCGAGTTTATTTAGCTTTAATACAACATAGAGGACAGACAATAGAGCATACACAACAGAATAAGGGACATTTCCTGATTATCAGTGCAGCTTCTGTATGTTCTCATTACTTGGCACTGAGACACATGTGATCAAGAAAGATGCAGCCAAGTGGATGAGGAACTAACTCCTCAGTGTAGAGGAATGACCATGTCTATTATTGTGTCAATTCTTTTACTTTGCTGGTCATGTAGGCCCCTCAGAAGAACATGACCAGCCTCTACTCTCTAGTTTAGCAGCATCCCATCAACTAACTGTTACTGATCAATTCTATATTGTAAATAATCAATCTTAACAACCAGATGGCTATACCGGCAACCTTTTTTATCTGATATATTCCTAAACATTGCATGAGTAAGGGATACAAGAAGGATTATGTACAAATTCTCAGTTATTCTTGATGTTTGAGAAAAGATCACATACTAAGCTGTTTAAAAATGGATGGTTGAAATAGACGAACTCATTTGACAATTTCTCTATTTTACAAACTTTCTACTCTCATCCCCCAAAATTGTTAAAGGACTGGAAACTATAAAAGAAGAATCAAATATTTATTTTATAACTTGAGGCTACAATAACTGAAATTAAAATCAAAGACAATATCTCTTTGTTGAAAGGACACTCTCTGCTCCTATTTTACTTGAGTTTCCGGAGTAGTTAAAATTGTTGACCAGCTGTCTCTTAAGTTCTTACTGTTTCTTACCAATTTTTCACCTGGCATCTCTTTGTCTCCTCGTTCTCTAAAATCTGCACCTCTAAAAGCTCATCTATTATGTGACTTCAGCTCAATATGCCCAAGATTTCTAAATTTGTATTCTATATGATCTTACACAATTTCTAATCAGTTACCTTTGAATGTGTATAGTATTTACCACAAATTTGGCAAATATTTACTATTCAGAATTTTTCTTTACCTATCTGTGTTATCATTTATTTTTCTGAAAAGTAATTAAGCTCTTTGAGGACTTGTATTCCTTTGAAACCCCAAGGCTTTTAATACTATGATTTTCACATAGTAGACGTTCAAAATATATTGACAAATACAAGGTTTGTGAGGAGATTTATTATGGTTTAGTGTCACATTATTACCATCTAGGAACAAATGCAAATATTCTTAGTATTTATGGTAATATCAGACTTTCAAAATCAGTCTTTAAAAATCATTTTCATTATAAAGACATCGTTTAACTTGTTAATATTTTAGAAATGACTTATAAAACTAAAATGTGAGGTTTAAAAATCAAATATGTAAAACAGAATTTTTTGATTTCTGGTTCTTAATTTTGAAGCTAAACAGATTATTTTTCTCATGCTATTACATTTCACTATTTTAATTATTGAATGTGTTCAGAGATAAAAATGACTGTGAAATGAAATGCCTTTTTTTCACAAGCAACACTTAATGATTATTTTGCTCTAACAGGTGCTTTGGGAATGAAACACAGTCGTTGTGTGCTTATAGCCTATTTGTCCTCTGAATTACTAGACATAGTCACTAGGCATCCACTTATGCAGCAGAGGAACTAATATTCCTGATGAGGGTAATAAATAAGGCAATCTATGCTCCTAGTACAGAATGTGTATAAGCAAAATAGAAAAGCTAATCAAGCTAACTAGACTGTGCAATGATAAAATGAGATGAGGCATATGAGTTCACTTTCTAAATGGGAAAGCAAGGCACAAATGTAAGATAATAGAAGCCTGGTTATCCTCATAACTTCTGTTTAATGATTTATTAAATTTAAAACTATATCCAGAATTTTTATTAATGTTACACATTGATAACAACTTTAAAAATATTTTGCACAAGAGCAAATTCAGAGGAAAATAGCAGTTCAGAACTTTTAATAACTCAAAGTCCCTCCCCCCCCAAAAAAAGGTGGTGGAAAGTATGAGAGAAGTGGAAAGAGGAAAGGGAGAAGATAATTTCTGAACATGACAATATGGTTAAAGTTGAAAAGCAAACTAAAATAAATAGTTTACTTTTATTATTATTATTATTATTAATTATTATTATTATTACATTATTATATACAGCAGTCAAACATAGTTAAACTTTGATGAACTTAATATATAATATATATGTTTTGTAAAAATCCCAATATACATTGACACTTTGTAATCAGCCACATCATATTTCTCCATTGAAAGATGAACAGCATTTTCTGAGCTGTTTAAAGGGTGGAAATGAGGATATAAGATTATAGACTGGTAATACATTATTCAGGATCACGAAGTCAAAAGAAATCCTTTGAATATAACCTTGAGATCTATGGCTAAGATTATTTTCTTAAGTAGGTTAGGGTCAACTGGCCCTTTTTAAAGGAACTGATCCAAACATATGTTTTACTGTTTTTTTTCCTCCATGTAAATTTCACTGTATTAATTTCCATCAGATTGTTGATCTCTATGTAAGTGGCTGCTTATCAACAACCTTTTGAACCAAAAGATTATGAAAGTATATGTGATTAAATGTCTATAAAATTTTAATTTCCTCCCTATTTTAACCTTCCATTCATGTTACTTAACAATTTTAAAAATTCCCAAAATCTTGTTTTATATTATGTCCCAAATCAAAAGTACACAATGAAAAGATGCAGTTCCAAGTTTTAATATCAAAACTTTACATGTTAGCTTCAATATTTGTTCATTGCTTTATAATAGAGATTATGACAATAAACAATTTTACTTTTATTTTACTAGTGATCTTCAAAATTTGAATATGAAAGATTAAAAATTTAACAAATCTGCTTTCTTTCCTCATCCAGATAT
Source organism: Pteropus vampyrus (assembly GCF_000151845.1). Taxonomy (NCBI): domain Eukaryota; kingdom Metazoa; phylum Chordata; class Mammalia; order Chiroptera; family Pteropodidae; genus Pteropus; species Pteropus vampyrus. The sequence continues at coordinate 4,533,133 of NW_011888839.1, forward strand.
CTTAAAATTTGTATACCCAAAGATTTTTGGCTTTAAATTAGTGACTATATTTCAACTATTTTAAGAATATTTCTTTGGAAGTGGCCTTGGTAAATATATCCAGCTAAAATGCTTAAAAATTGTATGTTACTATCATCCCCAAACTTGTTCTGTTATTGTGCTTTAACTTTGAAGAACCCTTTCTCCCTGCTTTTATTGGAACTTCAGCTCTTTTTATATTAGTGACCTATATAAGTGCTAAGGGGAGGCACAGAAACATAGTGCCCTATAGGAAAAGAGCCATACTACTGGAGTGAAATGCATTTGCTTCTTAACTGTACACATTTTGGCCATGTTAACTTATGCAATATACTTAAATTTTACACAATCAATTTTCATAGATAAGATACACACATTACAGATAAAGAAAATATAACTATATATCTTCTGCATAAATCACTACTTTAATAAACACACACATATGAAGCATTTTTACATATACATATGATATATATGTGATATACATATAAAAGCACATAAGATATAGATATGAAAACATTTTAATTGTATGATTCTAAAAGTACATAAATTATTTTAATAAAATAGTCTGTCCGATAAATTTATGTCTATAGTTTGTCTATTAATATCATAAGATAAAATTGGGCATTAACTGTGAAATTATAAAATTGTTAAGGCCCTCTATAAGTTAGTTTATATTGAATTTACTGAATGACAACAAGCATATTAACTAAATTTCATTGTTTTAGGAGTACTAACCACCTTACCATGAGCTTTATTATTAATTAGTAGTTAAAATAATACAAGTTTTGAGAATTTCATTTGTAAACCAAGATACAATTAACAGGAGAAATGCATGTACAAATTAACTATTGTTTTCATATGAAGAAACTGAAATTATTGTGGTATCATTAAAATTTTGTGTAATGCAACCTAATTTTAGGTGAATTGAACAATGCATACTCTTTAGACTCAAATATTATGGTTTACTATTTTATTGACTTTCTTATTTTCTGACTGAAAATGTGTCTTTAGGCTTAAAAGAAATTCTTGTGGCATTAAATATATATAACTTCAATATTTTCTAATGTATTTTAGGTAGGTTGTAAAACCTATAGAATTTATTTACAAATAAACAAATATTTAAAGAGATAAAGATATACATTAATGAGTTTAGTACAGAGACATCACATCAAAACTAATTACCTGCAGGCATTGAATATTGAAAATATAGGGAGAATAGAAAAGAGAAACAAAATGGAATATGTGTAAACATACCAGATCATTCTAGGGTAGATGCTGATTCTGATAATGTCACTAAGTAACTTCTGCCTGTACTGCCTTCTTTCAGTATACAAAAATTAAAAGCAATTGCATGATTAATGCAAAGGATAGTAACATAGCCTGTCAAAACATGTTCCAAAATAAAAGCATCTAAAGTTGTAAAGCAAACTTACTTCTTTCTGAACAAAAAATATTAGTCAGCAACATTAATATTTTAAATGGTAGCGTTTAAATAGTTGCTAAAAGAATGTGAAGATAAACATGTGATGTTGCTTCACTATGAATATTGCCAATAATTAAATTTGTCTCTGACCTCTGTCTTATCCAAGGTACTTAATAATCTTTGTTAATAAGTAAAAGTATAGAAACTAATACTTATTGGCGAACTCATCACTTAACTATGATGAATGACATTTAAAATTACATGGTACGATAAATTATTTAGACTTTTTTACTGTATACTACACTTTAAGCATACATTTTGAAATATAAATATTTTATCATGTTGCCATCAACAACAACAACAAAAAACCTCTTGATGTTGAAACCACTATTTAATATTTATGTAGGAAATGTGTGAGTGAGGAAACTCCTTTATGCCTTTCTGGCAACTACATAAAGTAGGTGAAAAAATGTTTTATACTGTCAAATAAGGATTGATTTCAATATTATTTTTGTTTTGTTTGTGCATATATACAAACTATTTTCTTCAGTCTTTTTAAAATTAGACCAGCTATCAGGTGTATTATAAAAACATTTATATTTAGATCAAATTTTGATTTTAAATATATTTGAATATATTTCATTTTATAGGAAGTTCCTTACATTTTGTTTGCCTACCTGTACTGAAGTGTAAAAATGTAAATGAAAAGTATATGTTGTATTATTGATCAGAGAAGAACTGTGATAGACATACATGATGTCAGTTATCAGAGGAATTCACTCTCTGACAGGGCAGGACATTTTTATCAGTTGTCACTATGGCCTCTAAACCTACAAGGGAACATATAAGAATTTCCTCCTTGGAGGAAGTAGGGCACACACACAATTTTTAAAAGCTTCACAGTTGGCTCCAATATTTCTACAACAATGAGTTATTGCCCTAAAATATTAGTTCTCAAACTTTAGCAAGAGTCAGCTCCCTTGGAGGGCATGTTAAAACACAGATTTTGGTCCACCCCCAGGGTCTTGCTTCAGTACTTCTGTGAGGATTCTGAGAATTTACATTTCTACCAAGTTTAAAGTATTGTTGATGGAGCTGGTCCAGGACTCACACTTTGAGAATCATCACCCTAGAAGGTCCTGTTTCTCTAAGGCATAGCCATCCATGGAAGACTTTATTAGGAATGAGAGAAAGTTTTCTCTCCATGGATGATTCTGCAGTCTGGATCTTCAACCGATATAAGACACATAGACCTGCCTTTTTATAAACTAAAAATATAAAAGACTGGCTAGTTATGTATATTTTTAGGTTTTTTTTACTTAGTAGCTATGATATAGTCGACATAAGAATACTAAAGTGAAATAACTGCGGTCTTTCTTTTAACTTGATATAACCTAGTTCAAACTAGCGGGATTATAAAGATAAAACATGGTAGTCTGTGATAAAGAAATGTTTAAGAAATACAGAACACAGAGGGAAAACAATTAATGCAACATGGGATCTGATTTTAGGAAAGGTTTTCAGGAGGAGGTGACTCAAAGGTTATGTCTTAAAAGATGAATAGAAGTTACCCAGGTACCACAGTGAAATATTTTTAATAATGTAACATCATAATGTAATCTGTTCATCTTGAGTTGTATTTTCAAACTGATTCTCATGACATAGAAAAAAAAAATTGTTTCCTCTGCTCAAACTAGGAGCAGAGGAAAACTTGCACCTTCAAAAATTTAGATAAATTTCTAGGTGTTGTTTTTCAGTTGTAAAAAGAAATATAAATATAAATAAGACAGTGTCACTCACACATCTTACTATAAGAATAACAGATCACAAGGAGAATGCAGACATGGGCCTGGTTTCTTGTTGCTTGTGCACTGACTAAAAGGATTAATCTAAGGGCAAGACAGGTCTGGGCTTTTATAGAGAAAAATCTTACTATACAGCAAGAATAATCTTTGCTAGTTCTGTCTCTTATCACCTCTCTTAGGAGCTTGAAGAGATTTTTTTTTTTTTTTTTATGTAGAGAAAAGAAAGCTTAAATGTTTATTAGCAAGGAATAATTGATTATGAGATATTTAGTGGAGTCATATTTGTTCCAGCCAAATCAGTTTGAGTTTAAAGTAAATATTTCATTATATATAGCCCCAAAAATGACAAAAGAAGAAAATAATTACAGGAAGAGGAAATAGCATTTAAGCGTAAATAACGATCTCTCTTAAGAGATTAATCAAACTTTCAGTTAAGACTGTGGCCTCATCTAAAAATTCAACAGTGGAAGATCTATTCCAAGACTACTCACATGAGTGTTGGCAAGGCTCAATCTCTCATCACCTGGGCTTCTACATATGGTTGCTTCACAATGTGGTAAATGATTTTTCTCAGGGCTAGAAAATCAACAGAGAGCATACTCAAGTTAAAAACCACAGTCTTTTATAACCTAATTTTTAAAATGGCATTACATATGCTACTCATTCTAAGCAGGTCATTACATCCCATCCATACTTAAAGGGGGACAATTATACAGTGGTATGAATACCAGGACATGGATATCACTGAAGATCATTTAAGAACCTGCCTACCACCATAGCATATAAACTGAGGCCTTATTGCCAATGAAGAAATCAGCCATGACACAGCCAGGGCTGGAATAAATTAAGCAAGGCAATGACATCATATATTTTGTAATACCATTTTAATCAAACTTCATTTATAGACAGAAACAGCATAAAAAATATTCACCTGGGGCCCTGCATGCCCTAGGAGTGGCCCTGCCTTCAGATCTAATGTTTCCTACTCATTATTTCTCTTCAGCTTCTTCCCTGGAGGTTTTCCCAAAACGGCCTCTTTCTGCTCAAGTCATTACACCTCACCAGGTTATACTCTTGGGATAAGTCTCTTTAAACCAATCTGAGCTCACCTCTCTCTTTGCTCTCCATTTGGCACCTTAGCCTTTCCAAACACTGGAAATGCACTTCTCTGGTAGCAGTATATGATGGCCCAACAAGTGTTTGCAACTTAAGAGAATACATGGCCCATCTGGAAAGTATTAGTGTCTCTATGAATGATTCTCTTAAAATATCTCTTACTTGATACACAGGGAGTAATGGGGAGCACTCCCTACCTAGTAGGACACCAACATTTTTCAAACAACCCAATTATTTTTAATTTCCTATATTTATGTGTATAGAAGACTAATGAATGATACATCAGGAGAGCAAAATCAGTTGTCCTTACTTACAATGTGTCTTGGCATCTCAGTTTATTTAAGAGGAGATACTTGTTACTAGCACTAAGATGGATATTCCCACGTTACATCCTGTTACAGTATCATAAAAAAAAAACCTTGATAAGAAAGTTGGTGTAGAAAGAAAGAAAGAGGAAGGAAAGAAGGAAGGAAGGAAGGAAGGAAGGAAGGAAGGAAGGAAGGAAGGAAGGAAGGAAGGCAGGCGGGAAGGAAGGAAGGAAGGAAGGAAGGAAGGAAGGAAGGAAGGAAAAGGAAGAAGAAGAAGAAAAAGAAAAAAAAGAAAGAAGAAAGAGAGAGAAAGAAAAAGAAAAAGAAACAAGGAAGAGTGGATAGGGAGAGGGAGGGAGGAAGGAAAGAAAGAAAAAGAAAATAGATACAAATTTATCTTTCACAGATTATTTTAAGAGAACTTCCTATGTATAGAATTAATGAGTAGAACATAGAAAACATCTTAAGTCTCTTTATAAAAATAATTTTAAAAGTGACAGTGGCAGGTTATCTCATGAAGGAGACCACCAAAAAAAAAAAAAAATTCAGAAAGTAAGAGAAAGAATGAAAACCAAATTGATTAGTGTAAACATTACAAAGACAATAAAGAGATTTGATAGGGTATATGAGATAGGAAATATAATCCAATTTAAGATACCATTTTTAAAGATGATAGAATTGAAATATAATATGAAACTGCAACCTCCTTGCAACCCTCTTATTTTTCAAAAAGTAAGCATAGAGTGAAAGAGCCAATTATTGGATCGTAAATTTATTTTAGTATGTTCTCTTGGAAGATTCATCTCAGCATCACTATCTTACCCTGTATTTTCTCATTTTGGTGAAGTGTACTGTTCAATTTGTTGCTGATCACTTCCTCAAATGGTGAACTTACCCACTCAGGTTTCACTCCTCTCCACAAGTGTCTGAGAGAGTTGCGTTAAAGTTGGTTTTCTCTTTTCTGTCCTTGTTCATGCATTCTCAATCTTCTGTTTACTTATTCGAATAATTATTTTTTTCTTATTCAAATTTCATATGCATATCACAGTCGTTATTTTCTAACATTTCTTGTTCTCTTCAACAAAAGTATTACTAATCTGTAAACAACAACAAAAAATGATAGATAAACCAAAATTTTATTTCTTCTCATTAGCACTGGCAATTATACTTAGTGTATCTTAATATACTAACTTGAAGAGGTTTTTTTTAAAATTATATCAAAACAGTGTCTTAAAACTAGAAAAATGAACATGGTTTACAATCATAAATTTAAATATAAGGAGATCCTTATTTCTGAATGAAAGCAATATTGGAAGATTCAAATATTCTAAGAAAACTAACAAGTTTATGTGCAATTGTTCATAAAAAGAAGAAAAGTCTCTAGAGAGAAAAAAGTACAATCAATAAGAACAACTAATGTCTCAGTAAAAACAAAACCTTTCTTTTTTTTCTCTCCACATTCTGAATAAAACAAACAATAAAAAAATAAAAGTTGGTCTCTGGTTGTTGCACATCAATAAAATGAAAATATAGGACATTTCTGAAAAAAAATTGTTGGTCATTTCACTAAAACAAACTTGTGATACTTATAAATATAACATAGAGTAGTAAATTATGTAACATAAAAAGTAAAAAAGACATATACGTATATTACCTGTGAGACACTAAATTGGTTGAAATATCTAAAAGAAATTAAAATAGGAATGCCATTTATATGAGTGATATACTTCTTGTTACACGACTTCTAGAAAAATTACAAATGCTGACACTATTTATTTAAAATATACATAATGAAATATTGTTTCAGTAATAACATTATAAATAATACTTAACATTTTTTACTATTTTGTATATAGTAAGAAGTGAGCTGAGTATTTACATGTACGTCTGAGAATCAGAGGATTTTAACTTCAAATTTCAGGTGTACCACTTATTAAGCTATATGACTCGCAAGCATTAAGTTAATTCCTGTGAAATTTCGGCTGCTCATCTCTAAGTGTGATAATAATAGCAAATAATAAGAAGTGTGGTATATAAATTAAATGAAACAATACTCATGGAAATACAGGACCAGAAAATATGATTTTCCTTTCATTAGCATTTCTGATCTGCAGGAATAGGCTGAAGCTTGGTTAATTTTTAAAACACAAAACTTTCAATATTTATATTTATTTTAAGATTCGCTGCTACTTTAAATGTTAAAACTAACATATATTTCAAAAGAAGCCAGTTGCTAAGGGTTGTTATTTAAAACTAATCAAGAATATCAGTTTATAAATATACTACACATATTTGAGTCAGTACTGCATGTCTGCTTAAGGAAATGGGGGAAAAAAAATAACCAAGTCTCAAAAAGTCTCCCAAGATTAGAAATGTTCAAGATGTTGATAGGAAAAAAAAAAAAAAAAATCACTTCAAAAAGCAAAGGGATACGGATGCAATTATGAGTCTTTTGTTCTTCTTTCTTGACTCTCAGAAGATTAAGAACTGAAAAGATGAAACTTTGTAATATTGAAAAACATAACTAAGGCAACAGGCTTGGGAAAATATAGAAAAAGACAAGACGATTTAGAAAAAAATATGTCTCTCTCTTGAGTAAGGTGATTCAAGAACAGAAAGTTCAAGTCTAAAACTCTAACAAAGAAAATAAAAGGAGAAACGCTCTCCTAACTCATTTATAACCTTATTATTACATACAAGAACGATACAAAAAAGCAATTTTAGTGCCTGTAGCATTTATATCAGTTTTTGGCATAAAAATTATCCCATTGTGAGTGGCATAAAATGACAACCATTTTTTTGTGTATGGGTGTTGGCAGGCATTCTGATTGGGCACATCTAGGAAGACATCTCTATTTCATAGTTGAGACCTCAACCGAAAAGATTCAAATAACTGCAGGTGACTTGTGCAACAGAAGGCAAGTCTCTTGATACTTCATTCACATTTCTGTCATCTAGGCTGATATGACTTATAGACCACGATCATCTAGGAATAGTGACCTACATGTGGCCTCACCAGGTGACCTGAGTTTCCTCACAGCATGGTAACTATTGAGTGTTTGAACATTTTGGTGGCTTAGAGCTCCTAAAGTGGGTATCATGCAAGCAAGGCAAAAGTTGAAGTAAAGGAGACATTGCACTCACCACTTTTTGGAAGCAGAATAAGAGATGTAATCATATTCTCAAATCACCATACTGACAGTGCTCTATGCCACGTGCCTTCAGTCCAGCCTCTGATTTTAGCTTTATGTGCACTGGACCATTCCCTTACATGCTGCAAGAATTCTATCAAGTACTTTTTGCCTCAGCTTCAATTTTGTTTTCTGCTTTTCTCTTTCATCCCCTCATTTTTTTTTTTTCTGGCCTAGGTACAGATTTTTAAATATATTTTATGTACTCTATTTTACTCATCATGGGAAAACAGTTCTGCAATAATAATAAATTAAACATGTTGATATCAGAAAAAATACATACATACATAAAATAAAAATTATCATAATTGAATCTTACTGAGAGGGTCCTCAGCAAGACTGACACACAGTGACACACAGGTAACCAGTTCAGTAATTCAATCTGTATTTTTTTTTGGCTTTCCCTGTCTCATGTTCTTCACTCTTTCATGCTTTTGCACCCTTCCCAAAAAATTACCAGTGGATAAGTTCTAGTCTTGTTATGTTTTTGAATAAGGAGAAAAAAAATAGAAATCAAAATAGATACATAGTGAAAAATCTGATTATGAATGAACAAAGCAAAAACTCAAAAACTATATTGAATAGTACATACAAATAGTACATTGTGAAAAAAATCTTACTTTATGAATGTAAGAGACTTTTATGTTTTATTGAGGTAAAATCAATATACAACAAACTACACACATGTAAAGTGTAGCATTTAGTATATACACCCTTAAAATATCACAAGATAATTAACATAGCCATCATCTCCAAAGTTCCCTTATTTTCTATTTTAATCTACTTTTTTACCTCTAATATCAGTTAACTACAAAATCATAAAGGAGTCTATTTAAAACTAAGCAATTGACAAAATCTACGGAATGCTAAATTTAGGTAAAGATTGATGAGAGTATAACATAAAAATGTTAACTGGTGCAAATGCCTTAGAAAGTAATTTGTCATTATTTTTTAATATGAAACAATGTAACATGACTTTTTAATCCCCTTTTAGATTTATATCCTTGATAAACATATAAACACATATGCTCTATGCTCATGGTGCCATCATTCATGACAGTAAATCTCTCCTTCAAAAAGAGAATGGATAAAAACAAAAGAATGTTACAGAGAAGTGAAAATGAACTATAACACCACCTCTAAACAAGTGATAGTATAGCATCGCTAATAGGAGGTCTGCCTGACCTAATGTGCTTCTCGATGGCATGTTACCTCTGAAGTGTCCACATCAAGTAGGGTTTCACCAGAATCTAATCAGTTTTTTAAACTTAACTCCTATTTTCTTGGAAACACAAGAAATAGAGAAATCAGTTGAATAACACCTCAAGAACACAATCAGACAAATTCAGACTATGTGACATTCTACAAGACAACAACTCTTGACTCTTCAAAAAAGTAATGCCATGAAGAAACTGTAAGATGTAAGATTAAAGAGATATCAGTACACAATATGTGCACATTGAAAAAGCTTTAAAAATGACATTTTTGAGAAAATTATTAAAATTAAAATATGGACTGGGTTTTAATTGTTTCAGGTAATGTTATTATTCTTTTGTTTAAATGGTATTATTCAGAAAATAGTTCTATTTTAGTAGATACATGCTGATTTGTTGCTTTATCTACATGTAGTAAATGTATTAATGTGTTAAAATTGAATCTAGTTGTGTGCATACTGGTCTCATGTAACTTTATTTAAACTTTTAAAATGCATTTTGTAATTATTAAGAAATTTAAATGCATTTATTAAAAAACGTTGAAAATAAAATACTTCTGCCTTCAGCTTCTCTCAGTCTCCATACATTCTTCATATTACTGTCAAAATTATCTCACTAACACACAGATCAGATCAAGCTATTTATTTCTCTAGGTTTACTTTAAATAACATCTCTTCTGAGAAGCTTTGACTCCCTAGAAATAATTCATTTTTTGGGTAACCCCCCATATGTTTTGCCATAACAATTACACAATTGATATTTTACCTTAGTCTAGCTTTATACTTATTTTTTATTCATCTTTCTAAGCACTAATGTCTTTCGATATGCAACTGAACTCCTGAGATTTAGTCTGCTAAAATTCAATATTTAACTTTTAT
>NW_011888839.1:4543958-4546697 GCF_000151845.1 Pteropus vampyrus
TAAGCTTTCAGCCACAGTTGCTACCATTCAAGCTAGTTCTAAAAGTGAAATAAAGTGTGCTCTTCTCGTTGACCTTGCTGGCCTTAGCTTAGAGTTAGATAACTTATTTCTTTTCTTACACCAATGGCAGAGCTACTCCTTCATGAAAAGCTTCTACATCTATATATATTAGACCGGCATAAAGCACAGTCTGCTATGTAATGCTTTCTAGCACACAGAGGTTGCTCATTGTTTATATCTCAGTTTGGAAGACAAATAATAGGCCCAAGAAGGCTTCTTTTTATCTGAGGTCTTAGTTTATTCTGCCAAGTAGGACTACAAAAGGCTTTATATTTCTATACTTTTTTGATGATGAGTCCACAAAAGAAATAATTTATATGGCTTCCCTTCCGAAATGTTCCTCAAAAAATCTTACTCAAAAGAAATACACTTAAAAGTAATAAATATAATTAAATTAAACAAACATACAGATATACTCACAGACTCTAGCCTCTGTTTTATAGACGAACTCTGTCAGGATTCTGAGATTGTGTGAGATAAATATAACTTTCTAAATTAAAACTGAAACAAATGAGGAGGTAGTCATAATTTTTTTTTGTTGTTAAATTGCATTATTCCACTGCTGAGAAATAGCAACACAGCTATTCTGAAACAGTCTGACAGTGTTAATTTCACTAATAATAGGAACATTATAATTTTTCTATAATTCTTTAACTTTTACAATGTATGCATTAAATTCTGTAATATGTACACTTATTTAATTTTATATTTTCTAAAACTAGGACCAAGAGACCTCTTGGGTCAAGTGATTTCTTAATGTTAAGAAAACTATTGACAGACCACGCTTTTATATTCCAGATGTCATTTTCTATAAGCGATATATCATAGTGCTTAAGGACTTATATTCTGAAGACAAGTTGACTGCTTTTTTGTTTGTTTTCACAAATTCTGTCAATGAGTAGCTGTGTAACTTTTGACAGTTTACTTAACCTTCTAAGTCTCAGTTTCCTCACATACATATTTGAAGGACAAATGAGATAATGACTAAAAACTGCTCAGCACAGTAGAACATAGGAAGACTAAAAGTAAACAGTACTGTGTGTGTATGTTTAATTTTGTTTGATTTGTGTTGTCTTTTCTTTTTTTTTCAAATGTTATTTTCTTTTTACCGATAGGGCTTATTTTACCACACTGATTCTAGTAACAAGTGCAGCACCACAGAGGCCACTGACCAGTTCTGTATTTCACTCTGTGTTCTTCAATGTCGGCAGGCATTTGAGTAGGTACAGCATGACAATGTGATATAGTCGGTGCGAGAGGAGTGAAGAAAAAGTATGTCTTCATTGTGCCACACACAGTCCAGGTGGAATAGAATTGGTAACTGACATGCATTAAATATGCATTATTTAGCTAAACTGCATCCCACAAGTGGTCCTTTAGTTTAAATTCCAATATTCTCATGACAAAAAAAATGGATGGAAATTTTAAAAAGCAGTTTTATTTTTCCTTATGGCATATATGTCCTCTATTTCTATAATCTTGTGTGTCTATAAATATAAATATTTATTTCTCTCTTTCTTTATATGTGTCAAAGGATGTATATAAATATAGGTGAGAAAGCCAAGTTATCTTAAATTAGTAAAATTAAACTCTACCAAAACCAAGAATGACTAGTCATCATGAGTAATCATACATGATAATCAGGTAGGAAAAGCTTCTACCGTTTCTTCCAGACTCTAACATTTTACTTTAAGTCCAAACTAACAGCATCTTTGAGCTCTCCTCAAGACCTTTCCACATTTGGTCTTTGCCCACTGCCTATTTCCAAAGTAAATGCCATGTGTCTTTAGTATTTGCTTGTTTGTTTTGTTTACTTTTTTAATGGCATCGCCTCAATCTAGTCCCAAACTTCTGTACTGTATATTACCCCAACAAATTACCCCAAAATTTAGCAACTTGAAGCAATCAGTTCTTTTGCTCATAAGTATGTGGGTCAGGGATTCAGAAAGGACCATATTTGGCGGTTCTAACTTAGAGTCTCTCTTATGTTTCCAGCCACATGTCAGCTAGGGCATTAATCATCTGAAGGCCCTACGTGGCTGAATGAGCAAAATGACTGGTTCCCATGGCCAGCAAGTTATAAGCTGAGAGTATATCCAAACATTGCCTCTCAGGCATGGTGATGTCAGATTTCCTACGTGGCAGGCTTAGGATCCAAACAGGCAATCCAGGCAGAAACTGTATTGCCTTTTATGACCTATCCTTAGAAGTCACACATTATCAATTCCCTCACAAGTTATATATTATAAGTATGTCACAAGCCCACTTAGATTCAAAGAAAGTGAATACAAACCCCAAATGTTGATGGGAGTGTGGCAAGGACAAATTGTGAAAGAACTTGTGGAAATGAGGATGTTGTTATAATCTTTTTTTTTTTTTTTAGAAAATATAATTTGTGACAATATAGCATATTCTTTTGATATGTTTTAGTACTCTTCAACTATTTCCTAAAAGGATATTTTTGATTCTTTTCTAGTTGTTAACACATTTAAAATGTACAAGACATGGATGATTCTGAACGTATATGTAAATATTTTCATTTGATTGTAAAAAGTAATTATGTCAAAAAGCAATGATTTGAAAATGAAACTCATGAAAGATTAATGTTATTAATGAATATGCTGGCTCTTAAAATGTGATAATAAAATGAAATATAGAAGTTACTTTGGCATAACTTCT
>NW_011888839.1:4547197-4556146 GCF_000151845.1 Pteropus vampyrus
AGCTCTCCTCAAGACCTTTCCACATTTGGTCTTTGCCCACTGCCTATTTCCAAAGTAAATGCCATGTGTCTTTAGTATTTGCTTGTTTGTTTTGTTTACTTTTTTAATGGCATCGCCTCAATCTAGTCCCAAACTTCTGTACTGTATATTACCCCAACAAATTACCCCAAAATTTAGCAACTTGAAGCAATCAGTTCTTTTGCTCATAATTATGTGGGTCAGGGATTCAGAAAGGACCATATTTGGCAGTTCTAACTTAGAGTCTCTCTCATGTTTCCAGCCACATGTCAGCTAGGGCATTAGACATCTGAAGGCCCTACGTGGCTGAATGAGCAAAATGACTGGCTCCCATGGCCAGCAAGTTATAAGCTGAGAGTATATCCAAACATTGCCTCTCAGGCATGGTGATGTCAGACTTCCTACGTGGCAGGCTTGGGATCCAAACAGGCAATCCAGGCAGAAACTGTATTGCCTTTTATGACCTACCCTTAGAAGTCACACATTATCAATTCCCTCACAAGTTATAGATTATAAGTATGTCACAAGCCCACTTAGATTCAAAGAAAGTGAATACAAACCCCAAATGTTGATGGGAGTGTTGCAAGGACAAATTGTGAAAGAACTTGTGGAAATGGGGATGTTGTTATGATCTTTTTTTTTTTTTTTTAGAAAATATAATTTGTGACAATATAGCATATTCTTTTGATATGTTTTAGTACTCAAATTCAACTATTTCATAAAAGGATATTTTTGATTCTTTTCTAGTTGTTAACACATTTAAAATGTACAAGACATGGATGATTCTGAACGCATATGTAAATATTTTCATTTGATTGTAAAAAGTAATTATGTCGAAAAGCAATTGATTTGAAAATGAAAGAAACTCATGAAAGATTAATGTTATTAATGAATATGCTGGCTCTTAAAATGTGATAATAAAATGAAATATATAAGTTACTTTGGCATAACTTCTTTGTTATAACTTTTTTTAAGCTTTATATTTTTTCGTATAACCAAACAATAAAGTCTTTCTTGAAATCATTATCTATCACATTATAGTTAACTACTTCAAATAAAAGATTAGTTATGAGCAGGGTAAATGATATTAGAAAATAATAATATTATGGGATCACACACTCATAGCAAGAGATACTTAGAATATTAAAAAAAAAAAAACTAATGTGGCCTATTCTTAGTGAACTAAGAGAGATTCGAAAGATTTGAGCGATAAACACATATATTTGGGAATTTTACAAATAGTAAAGGGAGCTGTGGTATAGAATATTAAATTCTAGGTCAAAATGTTACTAGATGATAATACAGAACATTTAAAATTGACAATTGAATAACTAAATTTTCCTAGATTGCACATGCACATTTTCTACATGATAAAAGTTTATCTAACTTTGTACTTTTAAATGGGAATGATAATGAAGTAATATGCTCTAAGCATTTATAGGCATTATTTATTTCAAATGATGTAATGATTTCATACTCTAAACTAAAATAAAAACACAAAGCTCCAGGTGAACAAGCCGATCTTCTATCAAGAGTCATAACTTTACCTTATATAATATGGAAAAACACAACAACAACAGAAGATAGGCTTGTCTTTTATGATAGCTGAAACCCACAGGTGAGAAGAAGTTGATTGTCAGTATCGAAGAATAGATCTGGGTAGTGTGAAAAGCTAAGAGCAGACACCAGAGGTTTTAAAAATAAATAAAAAGCCTGGATCAATAATTTATTCTGAGAAAATTTGATAGCTGTTTGAGAGCTTTTAAAGCTCAGAATCAGCAGCAAAGATGTACTAATAAGTTATATTAACACTGTTATTTCAACTATTAGGCGAGTACAAGCAAAAACAATGGCCATAAAAAAAAGAATGAACTGAGATCTATCATGGGTAATGGAGAGGATAAAAAATAAAAAACAAGCAAAAAAAGAGATGAGATGAAAATGAGAGCTGTAGTCATTAATACAGTCCAATTTCAAGTTAGACTTGTGTTACATCTTCCATCAATTGTTTATAAAAGAAACAATTTGGGAGACATTACCTTAAAAAGAGTACTATTTCTATGTATTAAGAAGCACAATTAAGTAAGCTAAGTAGATAATGCTAGGTTCTACTTTTACCTGTGGTGAGTGCACATCATTTTACTCATTTCAGTTACTTATATCTGATATCACTATTTGACTGATAACAAGCTACAAGAACTAAAGGGAGAAATTAAAAGAACGTAATTGTAACATTTGCCAATACCATATGTTAGGTATTTGGGAAATATTCCCTATTTTATTTCTACATGCACAGCTAGTTCTGTACTTATGTAGAATTTACTGCACAATAATAATAAATAAATGTTTGTCATGTTCATAACACAGATTATTTTTATGTAACAACCTCTAGAGCCAGGAAAGAAAAAAGGATAAAGCAATAGTTACATGAACTACTTTCAATAAATTCATAATTTCTTATATCATAATTGGCATTAGACAAAACACAGATGAGGCGCTTTGTCCACGCTGAAATGCAATTCAGGGTTATCTGGGTATATATAAAATGTTCCTTATATCTCAGCAATTAGTAGTTTCTGTAAGAGTTGCCTTAATAGTCTGTTCCCAAATTCAGTAATTTTCCCAACTACTTAAAAGCTTTAGTCATTTCCCTTCCTTGCACTGTGGCTTTATAGAAACAAGGACAAGGTAGAACAATGGATCAAAGTAATGGCATTTGTCTCTAGCAGTTCTGCATATCTTCACTCTGTGATGCTACTTATTTTCATTCCACTGTAGATTCCTTGGCCTAGTAAAGAAGTGGACTGGCCCACTCCTGATCTTTTAATCCTGTAATTTAATTGTGCTGTCTGCCTCCCAGGCACTAGCTGTGGACAATCAAAAACAAACAAACAAACAAAAAACATTTCATCCTTGTAGTGTCTCATAATTTTAGATGGTTACATCTGCAGAGTAGTTCAAGAAATTAGCAGTTTGTCTTCCCTCCCTTCCTTCCTTCCTTCCTTCCTTCCTTCCTTCCTTCCTTCCTTCCTTCCTTCCTTCCTTCCTTCCTTCCTTCCTTCCTTCCTTCTTTCCTTCCTCTTTCTTATTTTACTACCACACTCTCTTCTTTTTCTTAGGACATATAGGCTAGTGGAATTCCATCTTATTTCTACAGCTATGCATCTGATGAATGTGGTATATCACTATCCTTATCACTGAATCACCATTTAATGATTCTAATGCCAAGTGTATGAGTTTCTGTGTATGTTGGGTGGGGTGGTTAGAGTAGGAGAAACTGATGAGTAGGAGGAAAATAACCTCTAAAACATTGAAAACGAGGATCCAGGGGATGTGAATTCTTTGAAAAATTTACCTCACCACCACCACTATAATTTAAAGTCACTAATAATAGGCTATGACAGAAGCATGAGAAAGAGTTTTGAATTTCAAGGAGGGAGAGTTCATGCTTAACCTCATACTGCAACCACAACTGCATAGTGACAGTTTCCTGAATGAACAAAAATTCTCTCATGTTCTTTACTGAAATTTGACTTTCATTGCCCCTCTCCAGGCTGTCTATTTGTATGTAAAGCCAACTGTTAAATGAGAACATTTGACTAGATGCCCATGTAAGTGTTTCAAATACACTGACAGTGAAGAAGGCTTTGTCTGCTCAGAACAGATGGACATTCTGGGCAGGGTGAGATTGGATATTACCTGATGCACACACTAGCACTTCAAAGTTTAAACTTTAGCTAAAAATGCTAATTTCACAAATATACCACATTCTTCAAAAAAAAAAAAAAAAGCTTTTTTTCCTCTTCATCAAACAAACAAACAAAAATGATTTAGTTCAGTTAGGTCCTGAATTAAAATCTAAAAATGTTCTTACATGGATAAAACCTATTTATAATTGTTGCACACAGGTTAATAAATTGAAAAGCATCTGTTCACATTATGTGGCCAGCTCCTTAGGGATGAGCAACAATGTTCTACCCGTTTTTGCGCATTCGAATTTTATTTATATAATAGTTTATGTTAAATATTTAAGGAGTTTTGTATTAGGCACTTTCCTAGGAACTAGATCCTTCTATCTGGATGTTTCAATATAATTGCTTAGAGAAAGACAATGAAACCAATCAGTGCAATACCTTTTCATAACTACCAAAAAGGTATGTGCAGTGCTGTATGGGGACACAAGATGAGACGCCAATTCCATATTGGGATGGAGAGGTCAAATTCTTCTGGAGAGGGTGACACTTATGATGATTTATGAAAGATAATGAGAGATAAGTGAATAGAGTATGCAGGGGAGAGAGATGAAGTGCAATTCAAGAAAATGTACCATCATAAGAACTGATGTGTTTGGGGAAGTAAAGGTAGAGGCCAAGTTAAGCTTGAGAAGGAACATGGAAAGATCTTGTTCTTTATTCTGAAACATATGGGAGCACAGAAGAATTTTTTTTAAAGGAGGTGATATTGTATTTTGGTTTTATAAATATCTCATTTATAACGGCAAAGATAATTCATAGGAGTGGAACAAAATGGAAAGTAGAGGTACAAGTTATATTTTGTTAAATATATCTTACTTATATAGTTTGGATATTGTGTCCCATCCAGTTTTAAATTGGCCCAGATTATTTATTTTCTTATCAAAGCATTATTGTTAATAATTTTATTAAAATAAGCCAAGATGAGTTTGGTAATTGGTACTCCTAGCTCTGACATGATTTTACCTAGTAATATGTGAGACCCATATGCAGTAAAGAGCCATCACTTTTTATACATGGTAAAATCTGAAAGACAGGCCATCTTTCTTTCACCTGTGCTTGTGACTCAGTATAACAAACACCTCTCTTGAGAGCAGTAAGCAGGGCATTCACTAATAAAACTGAAAGAAAAAGTGAACCAAATTTGTGCAGGCAGTGACCACTCACTTTCTGTTGATAGTGGTGGGAAAATCATTGGTTGTCACTTGGTAGAGCAGTAATGTGTACCAAAGTGGCCAGGGACTTGAACTGTGTGTGTCCTACAACTCACCAGACTTTGATGGAGTCAATAGGGAATGTGGAAAGGTATTTTAGGAGTACATGAAATATGTGTAGGAGATACAGACTGATGGTCCTATTTGAACTTTGGAATAGCTCTATGTATGAACAATCTTTTGATGGAATTTCTATATATTAATCTTATAAATGCATATTCTACAGTGAAATAAGACACATTTGCTAAGTCTATGATTTTTCAACTCTTGAATTTGTCAACTTCTTCAAAAGCATACAGGTAACAGTTAATTTGTTTTGTCACATAAAAAGATTTTTGGGAAAAAAAAGCACCCTGGTTGTTGACAGAAAGATAGTAGCCGTGCAAATGTTTCGCCTGAAATATTTATGTGTCGAAGGAAAAATTTTCAGTTGAGACTCCCCTGCATTCTGCAGCATTAGCTCTGAGTATTAGATGGATTTCCATTAAAAAATGAAAAGAAGTGTGCTAATGCTTTAGATCGGGTTCCTCAAACACAAAGATAGAGTTCTTGAGAAAGGGATTGATTGAGAGAAAAGCATAGAAAGCTGAAAAGGTCATAAGAAGAAAGGTGAACAAAGATGTTGTCTTGGCAGGGGAGTAACTTCAACCTGGTCTCACAAGGAAGCTCTGGAGCACAAATCAGACCAAGGAATTTATTCCACCTAATGCTAGGGGGCAAGATTTTTGAACTCCTCTGGTGGAGAGAGTAACATTCCCCAGTGAGACAGGCAGAGCTATTCTCTGTCTGTTGAGAGCTACTCTTCAGGAAGATGGAGCAGCTGAGGAGCAGCCCCACTTACTAGAGTAGGGATGAGACCATTGCTCTGATGAAGGGATGGGGAAGAGGGGCTTCAACAGCATTGACTACAACTGAAAACTAGTTTTGCACATTTATGTACGTTAATTTTGTATTCACTACATATGACTCTTCCACAAAATTTCTCTTATAACTATACATATTCTGTTGCATTAAAAAATATATCAGGTCTTCAAAAGGTAGTTTAAAAATCATTAAAATTCCTCCTTATTCTTAACTATTTCATGGATCCAAATTGTCCAGTTATTTTTCTAATTTAAACATTGACTGCCAATTTTCTTAGTATGGTTTAAAATTCTTGAAAAATAGGGGTTACAGTGGAAGTATCTAGACAGCCCTAATTATAGCACTGGGGAAAGTAATGCTTTAATAGCTAAATAGTAGATTGTATTTCAAATGAAGAAACAATAAAATTGTAAACCATGAAATCAAGTGGGAGGATGAAGCATATGTCTCATGCATTCAGGCTCGACTAAAGTGACAATTTTCAGACTCGCTTGGATTCTTAATCAGATAACTTTATCAGGTACAAAGAGCTGTCATTTGCACTGGCCATTAAAAAATAGCTTTTAAGAGGTGTAAAAAGGAGATCACTGTTACTTTTTCTGTTCACTGGCACTAGAGCTTGCCAGTGGTATACCCATACCCACTTTTAAGAGCACAACACACTTTCGTTAAGTCTTTTTAAGTTTTTTTTTTTTCTCAGAAGTGACAAAATTTCAAAATAGTAAAGAGTTTAATCATACAGCATCCATAGAAAAAGAAATAACTAAAACATTTTCACATTTGCAATGATTTTTTTCTTTGAAGGCTAAGTCACAAGCTTTTTTTAAAAGAGAGAATTTGTTAATTCAAGTAAGGCTTGAAAGGCTTCTGGACAATAGCTGAGAAAACCTACTTGTCTAGTGTAGGTCACTGTGGTTACAAGCTGTGAAGAGCTAAAACAATGATGTAAAACTGTTTTAATCTCTTATATCCAGTGCCAGTTTGCCTCTACACATGAAATAAAATGCAAACATACAAGCAAAAATATTTTTGTTCATAAAACAAATTATTTTCTCCTTAAAAAACAGCACTTTTAAGATAACTACCCTATTTACTAACTTATCAGACTCTAACATCTTTTTGCTGCATCCTACAATCTGGTGAGAAAGACTTGAAAAGTAGTGATATATATAGGATTTTGTGTCCTATTCCCCTATTCTTGTTCAGTTTGAGATTTTTAATTCAAATTATGTAGCCTCCTATTTCCAAGATATAAGATTGAAATTAAGAAGTCAAAAAAATAATAAATGAAAGAATATATGTAAAAATATATGTAAATATTTATATATTAATATATATTTTATAATATAAATGTTCTATTCACTATATATAAATATATATTCTTATTTACATTAATATATATATACATGTATATTATATATTCACACACACATATTATACAAATCTTATTCCCATCTACAAAAATATGAATTAAGTGTCTCCATCACAAACAATGAAATCCATATTTCTTTTTATAATCAGGTTCAATTCCTCCAATACTTACTAAATTTACTTTTATGTAATAAAGGATAATAAGTAGTAGTTAATACATTAATAAAAATTACACAATGAGCTTTAAATTTCTGAAATTCTTTCTGATTTATGTTCCCAATTAGTAATCTAGTTTTCCATCTGGTAGACATGGGAGAGAAAGAGTGAAAGGATGTTGTTTCAGAAATTCAGAAGATAGAATATGGGTTCTGTGCCTATGGATTGTGAGGTGAACGGTGGGGATTTTCAAGAAGGTGGGAGGAGGCCTTTGTGGCCTCCTCTCATACTTTGCTAGGCTACATTCCCAGGGGCAGTGAGGAGTGAGAAACAGGTTGGAGGCAAAGCTTAAGGAAGAGGAGCTGTTGTTCTTTTTCTGTTTGGGATGTTGTGGGGAGACAGACTTATAGAATGTATCCCCCACATTCTACTCCCCATGGAAGTAAAACAATCTTTGAAACACAGCGAGGCAGAAGGAAGGCCTGAGAGTCTATTCAGTATCCATGTCACATGAATGACAGCCAGAAGTTCTTATGTGCCCTGTGGAGGCACTCATAAGATCCAGTCTTTCTGTTTGGCAAGCTTACTAGGGATTTCAGTGAAGTGGGAGGGAAACTATCCTATAACTCTGAAAGCTCCAGAACAGAAAACTTGGGTCAGATATCAGGGAATATGCAGTGGTGGCAATAACCAAGGTGAGATTAAGTGACCTCTCCAAGAAACCAGATAAGAGTTTGCAGCAGCCTCCAACTTTACCTGCACAGTACCCAGGAACAGGTCCTACCCCGTCTCTTGTCTGGGAACACTAGCCAGTATGTATTTCCCAAAACATGATTATGTAAAATTCCATATAGAGATACCATCTTAGACAGAATCTAGAGGTGAGATTTGAATCTGAATTATATGAATTATCATGAACAGATTAGGCACATAAAACTGATGATAAAAACTATTTTGCCATTCTGAGTTTATCAGATTGGACTATATTGCACTTGCACTGTGTGTGCGTGTGTGTGTGTGTTTGCAAGTGTGTGAGAGTGAGTGTGTTTAACACCACAATTTCCTGTGATTTGAGGGAAGGGGGCTAATGGAGAAGACTAGACCAATTATAGAAGAGTTAAGAAAGCTAAATTTTATTTCCTCATCTGAGTACAATGTGGGTAAATTTGCCACCTCAGCATAGTTAACACTTATTTAGAAATTCCAATTGAGGTGACAATTCTCAAACAAAAACATAAAATGTCAGTATCAAACACTAGAGTCTCCCATGCCTGCTTCCTGTAACTTCTCTTCGTGTTAGCCCCAAATTAAAGAAGATTTGCTCTTCCAATTCTCAATTTGTGTCAAAAGCAAATCATTCAAAGCATAATATTTTTATTCTTAGGCATACTAGTCAAAGCATGAGTCTCAGGAAACAAATTATCCACAAGTAATTTAGACTTACTTTTAAAAATATCTCCTAAATATTGAATACCTTGTGCCAAGTTTCTTCTTTGATTCATTCATCATTACAAAAAAAAAAAATGTATATTTTACAGATGAGGAGATTGAATCTCCGAGAGATTAGATGAATC
>NW_011888839.1:4556746-4566301 GCF_000151845.1 Pteropus vampyrus
CTTTACAAAAAAAAAAAAAAAAATGTATATTTTACAGATGAGGAGATTGAATCTCCGAGAGATTAGATGAATCGTCTACATTCACATAATTAGAAGTAAAATTCCTGGTTTTGAATGCAGAGGCCATGGCTTGTCTTCTATGCAGTACTGAGAATATCACACTCTCAAGGGCAGGAAAAGTACTTGAGAACTTACTTTGGTGGTAGTTAAGAGATGGGTGTCAGTGGGGGACAGTCTCTGCTCATCTGTGGGAAAATGGGATATAAGAGATAGAAGTGGGGAACGATGAGGTTCTGGAAAAGAAATTGTAAAAGCAAAGCAAATTGTGCTTGTCGTGCACATTTATTAAAATTGCTTTACAATTTAATATCAATTAGAGAGCTAATAAAGAGATATAAAACTAAAGCCAATTGACCCCTTCATTCTTACCAGACCCTTAATTAATATATGGTATTGGTGTTTGGATTGTTGGTTCCCAATCCAAATCAATGTGATGTTTAGATTTACTATACACATTCTGAGAAGTATGTCAATAAAAATGTCTTTGGTACTTTAAGAAACTTGTACTTCCTGAGAAGTTTGAATCCACACTAAAGATTTTCCTTATTGGGAAAGCCAATTATTTGCTAAGGGAAACAGCCATTACCTAGCTGTCAACTCCAAAAGACCAGTTTTACAGTTTCTCTTAAGACACGGGCTTCTATTTATTCACCTATTTCGAACTACACATATGATTTTATATTCAAAATCTCTACAGATAAACATTTCATTTTAGAAAATAGAATACAAGTGATTATACTTTATAGAGTAAAAAATTTAAATATTTAGGAAGATTATGGATTATCATAACAATCTGCATGTAAGATGTCTTTTATTTGGGGAATTAAAAGCCAAGAGAGATTAAAGAGATTAAAGAGCACCACCAGAATTTGGCACATTCTTAAAACTGACTTAAAATTCAGTGAACTAGAAAATAAGAAGAAATGATAAAGAAACCACTCAAAAAAAACCCCCCCCAAAAAAACAGCCAAAGTAGGCAAATAAGCTATTCATAAATGTGGCAAGACTTGATATAAGCAAAATGGCAGCTGACTTTTTAAAGCTCTAGCTTCTTAAATATTAAAAAAGGTTTTAAAAATTGCATGTCAATATGCACCATACACCAGCAGCTTTTCTTGTTTCCAGTGTTTCATTTGTAAATAACCCTTTCAAATTCAATAAATATTAAAACATAGGAAAGAATTCCAAACATTTTAATTTTTCTGAGTTATCATATAGTAGGACTAAATATGAATAGTTATGTGTATAATTCTTTCAACTAAATGAACACACTCAAGTTATTTTTTATATTTTCTTTGAGTGAGAAACATATTGAGGGCAGATAAGTAGATAAGGATGTTGTTCATTTATGATTTATTAATTATGAAAAATGCCTATTAAGAAATACCCCACAGTACTAGGCACAGACATTTATTTAGAATTACATGGTAGTTAATTTTTTACAAATGTTGTTGTTGTTGCTATTGTTGTTTTGTATATAGGAGTATGAGTTTATAGTTGGTGGAGAACATTTGCTACGAAGATATACCCAAATTCTTAGACCAAGGTAGTATATTGAGAAGATTAAAAATATATATATATATATATAATATACAAAATGTAGGAAAAGTACATTGGTGAGTTTATAGATAAAAATGAAAATATATTAACATTCTAGAAAGAAAACTATTTTAAATTCCTAAAGTCAAATTCTACAGGAAGTCTTTTATTTGTCTGAGTTAAGAAAGTTTTATTCAGAAAGGCATATTGTTTGCTTTTTAAGGAAAAGAATTGATATTCTCTTAGTTACCTTTAAATGCATCCCTCTAAATCCATTCCCCTCAATCTAAACTTTATGTAACCATAGTGAAAATAACAGACTCAGTTCTGGTTTCCTGGAAACCTTTGTTTCAGTCTCATTTCATGTTTCTCTATTCACTTCACTTATAAGTACATCCATTCATGAAGATTTAAGGCAATAACTGAGGTTAGCAAGAAGAATGAAATAAGGGGTGTGAAAAAATCTTCCAAATTTCACAATAGAATTATGAAAATACTATAGAACTTTCTTTCTTCAAGATTCTTCCCTAATATGTATGCACATTATATCTTAACCACTATACATATGTTATTCTTTGCTACTTTCTCTCTGTCTCTGTCTCTCTCTCTGTCTCTCTCTGTCTCTCTGTCTCTGTCTCTTTCCAGTTATTTACAGAAACATAATTGCTTACTTTGTAGTTACATAGTAGTACGATAGAAATTACAAAGTAGTTATATAGTACTCTAAATACTTATGTGTCAAGTATTTACCTAAACATAGACATTTAGTTAATTTTCAAATGTTGCATGCTTTTAAAAATTATTCTGATATTTTTAAAATTTTAGAGAGAAGTGCTATCAATGACTAACTTTTAAAATATTAACATAATTGAAAATAGTATAGATATACTATTACTTAGAGCATTTGAAATTTATGTTTATGTTAAATATCAAAAGACAGTACAATAAATTATTATTTTTTTAATTTTGTATTTCAATATTCCCTTTCTTGGAATTATATTTTTATCAGTTGCTGTCAAATAAAAACATGAAGAGAAGCAAATAAAATTTTTCTACTAAGGAATATAAATAAGGTAGTTCTTCTTTACAGTATCTTTATGTTTAATCCTTGGGTTCTATAATTTGTGTTTTGATTATTTTTTCTTTCTAAATAGAATTTTTGCCATTTAACTTTATATTTATTTATTGCTTAATCATTTTAACTGAGAAAAAAATATATATATAACCATCTCTATAAAATTCATTCATTTTCCCACACTGAAACTCTGATTATAATTTGATTAGCTAATGAATTATAATAAATGTATCCTAGAGAATATATCACTTGACATTAATTCTGAGGCCATGCTTCTTATAATAGCAGTACCATGTTAGAAATAATAGACTACTAGAGCTAACATACTTTATCAATTCAAGTAAGTAGTGAAAATACTAGTTCAGTATTATATGATCATATTGCAGTTTTGAACTTAACATTGTCCATTAACTCACTCTCAGTTGTTCCTGCTGAAGTTAGAAAAATGACTGGGATTATAATAACCAGACTGACTTTTGTTGCCATTACAGGATAATTTACCACTTATTTTAAAACTTCCTCAGGTTATTAAACAATGACTTATTTCTAGGAAATTATTAATTTTTTTATGTATCTGTTGAAATAACATGCTTCTATTAATTTTGAGTGGGGAAACCATTTATTTTTCCTAGGATAAACAATTATGCCGATATAAAAATACTAGAAAATTCTAGTTCATATATGAAGAATAAAATAATATAATCAATTAAACATACTTCAATAGATTAGAAAATCACAGACAGAAATTTATCTTCAAATCAATTCATGGATATCCATTGCCAACAGGAAATAGAATTTCAATGACTATATTATATAAATGTGGCCATAAATTCTATGACCTTCTTAATCTAAAAGCTAGCCCCTCTAGTATTATAAATTTGGACAGAATAATGTCATGGTGTATCAGTAGGACTGCTCCATTTAATCTTCAGTTTTCATAGAAATATTTATAATTAATTAGAAAAAAATTCTCTACTCCTAACTACCTTCACTTTAGCCATATCAATTCCAAGTGAATGCATTTTAAAATGTCTCGTTTGTGTTCAAGTTTGCTAAAAATCTAAGCAGTTGAAAGAAGAGTGTATAATGCAAACTTTCTCAAATCGACTTTTTAATATCTAATCGTAATATGTATAAGGCATCCAATTCTGTTAAGAAAAGAGAGAGAGAGAAAGAGAGAGACAGAGAGAGAGAGAGAGAGAGAGAGAGAGAAGGAAGGAAAAGTTCTTCTGTCACCAAAAAATAAAAAAGTTGGACTAGGCAGATAAAACACCTTTCTTAAAATAATAGAGAAATGTTAAAGTGACATTTAATATCTTTGCTCTAATAATCACTTAGCAATACTTACAGATAACTCAAGATTTTAGAAGTCAGAGGTTTCAGAAATTAGGGAGAAGCCTCAAGCAGAGCTGTGAATAGATTTCATAAAATCTCAGGGTGTGAAGAATCTTTTAAAGGTTTCTAGCAAAAGTACCCATATGATGTTTGAATCTCCTCTATTATATCCCCACTAAGTGGTTTCAAGTCAGTCTGAAAACTTAGAGCAACAGAGAACCCACTATCTCTTGAGGCAGCCCATTTCACCCAGATCGTGACAAGTTTCATCTACATGAGCCAAAATTTATCTTCTTGTAATATTTAGTAATTGTACCTCATTGGGCCACATAAAGCAATATTGTGTTTGAGTTTCTATTACACATTTGTAAACATTATATTGCCATATATCTTTTTACTTCTCTATCTCACCACTATTTTATTAACTACTTGAAGTCTTTATCATAGTTTAATAGTCTTTGTATCTGTAGCACTTAATATGAAGCTATGTATGTAGTGGATATGCAGGAAAAAAAGTGATTGTTAAATTATGAATTGCATTAAAATGTAAACATCCTAAAAGCAGACACATCATCTTGTCATAAAACTAACAGTGGTCAATATGAAAATTGTCCAATGAGTTAGTGAAGAGTATGTTAAGAGACAGCTATTGAGAAGCATGGTCATTATTTTTTAATATCTTCTTGATAACTTGAATCTAAGGCAAGATCTGTGATGTGCAGATTATTGATTTGGACACAAGTGGCACTGGTGATGATCTAACCAGGGAAGAATATTCTTAAGTTGGAATGTATTTAAAGAGAAGTAATAACCAGTAATATGATGCTTTGATACCATTTGTTTATAAAACCATTGGTAAATATGATCCTTTCAAAATGTAACAGGATTGGGCATCTCTCTTTGAGAATGCAGAGTAAAATTTAAAATGTGTCAAATGTTTTAAAACACACATCTAGAAAAATAAAATATGGTTTATAAACAATAAAATAAATTGAAAGATAATGTATATTCATGGACTGAGAGATTAATATTAATATTCTTTTTTTTCTTTTGCCTGCTTAGCTTCCAAGACCGGATGAGATAGGGTTTGTTCAGGGTAGCATGGCTGTAAACAATTAATATTCTTAAAACATCCATATTACCCAAAGTGATCTACAAATTCAAAGAAATCCCTATCAAAATTCCATTTTTTCACAGAAATAGAAAAATAGAAATAGAAAAAAAAATCCTAAAAGTCACATCAAACCACAGAAACACTAAATAAAGAAAGAAATAATGAGAAATAAGAACAAAGTTGGAGGTATCACGTTTCTTGATTTCAAACTGTATTATAAAACTGTAGTAAAGCAAAGCGTATGGTATTAGCATAAAAACACTCATAGAGCAGAGGAATAGAATGAGAGCTCAGAAATAAACTGCCATGTATACTGTCAACTAATCTTTGACAGCTATCTAGAACACACAGTCGAGAAAAATAAATATTTTCAATAAATGCTGTTGGGAAGCTGTATATCCACATACAACAAATGAAACTAACCGCTAACCACTAACAAAAATTAACTTGAAATGAATTGCAGACTTAAGCATAAGACTAGAAACCATAAAACTCCTCAAAGAGAACATAGAGAAGAAGCTTGGCAATTATTTTTTGAATATGACACCAAAAGTGAAAATAAACAAAGGGGATTACATCAAACTAAAAAGTATCTACACAGCCAAAGGGAAAAATCAGCGAAATGAAAGTGCAACCTATGGATTGGTAGAAAATACTTGCAACCCATATATCTGAAAAG
The DNA here is from genome assembly GCF_000151845.1 of Pteropus vampyrus. NCBI lineage: Eukaryota > Metazoa > Chordata > Mammalia > Chiroptera > Pteropodidae > Pteropus > Pteropus vampyrus. Next base: position 4,562,549 of record NW_011888839.1, read on the forward strand.
GGGGTGATATCTAAGTGTATAAAAAACATATGTAACTAAGTAACAGCCCAGAAATAATCTGATTGAAAAATGGGCAAAGGATCTGAATAGACATTTTTCCAAAGAAGAAATACATAGAGCCAACAGGTACATGAAAAATCACTAATCATCAGGAAAATGCAAATCAAAACCAGAATTAGATACCTCACACCTGTTAGGATGGCTATTATAAAGAAGATAAGAGTTAAGTATCAATGAGGACGTAGAGAAAAGAGAACACTTGCATACTGTCAGTGCAAGTGAAAACTGATATAATCATATATAAAGCAAAATACACAGAATTACAGGGAGATGGCCAAATCTATAATCAGAGTCCAAAATTTTTCAAGCATTTCTATAAGACACAGATAGATCAAGCAGGCTATAGTAAATTTGAGAACAAAATTTAAAAGCATGATATCATACAGAATTTTCTGAATGTTTTTCAATGTGGGCCTTTTAAGAAACATTTTATATCAAAAATAAAAACTTAGTATACGAATGTTAGATAGATCATAGATGATAGATAGATAGAGAGATAGATAGATAGATAGATAGATGATAGGTAGATGATAGATATTCTCAAATTTTACAATACAACTGATTTGGGAAAAAAAAACTTAATCTGTAGATTTCTGGAGATAGATCATATATCAGATCATCATACTGATGTGTAAATTAACATTTAAACTTAAGAGAAGGAAAGAAGCAAAGTAGTTTTTTCATGAGGGAAATGCGTAGGGTGCTATGTTTACAATATGCAGTTATTCTAAAATTAGATTGAGTAGGTTCCTTAGCCTGTTTGTTTGCTTCCTTACCAATACAGTATATTTCCAAAATGAAGACTGCAAGACTCTATTTCTTCTTGCTTACAATTTGCATCCTATTTGTGGAAAGGCAGATGGGAGGAGAATAACAATGTTACAAAGAGAACACACACTGTATGTAATTCTCTATATTAGTGGCATATTCAAATTAGAAGTAGAGTTAATGCAAAAATAATGACACCTGGAAAGTATTTGGTGAAATTTTAGATAACCAAAATAAAAATTATAGTCTAATAGGTTTTAGAGAAGAAAATACAGAACCAATTTTTTATCAACAACATTGTGGGAGAGGGAGAGGGAGATGGAAGAGGGCAAACAGAAAAGAGAAAGGAAGAGGAGAAAGATGTTCAAATTTCAAAGGGAAAAAATATTTCAAGGTAGACATCTATATCATGAAAAATTAAATTTTTCAGTAATGTGTTTAAAAATTTACTCGTTTCAAACAAAATATATCATAGATGTTCTGAAACACTTATTAAAATACTCAAGTGACATAATATTCGATATATATGAGGTATCTTGAACATCTTAAAAAACTGTAGTACTAATAAATATATATGTAATTTTGAAATAGTTATAGCTCTAATAAAATCTTTTTTAAAAATTTGGAATGTTCATGGTTTGACTCAGAGTTAATCGCTAGTTACAAGTGATTAAGTATCCTCATATTACTTTTTTTGCTATATGACTTTAATATGTATTCATTTGTAGGGTTATCACAATAATACTATGTGTAGGTAATCAAAATCAAAGATTAAATAATAGTTTATTATCCTGTAATGGATGTTCTGATTACTGTTCTTACAAAAACTAAGTACTTTGAAACAGGAGGTTCAGACATGAGTGTAATAATTAAAATTTGTTTAAAGTTCTATTCTATTTTTATATTGTCTCCTTTTTTCTCCTTTAGGGTGGATTTTTGTTTTATGTTTGTCTTTCTCTGTGATATTAGTGACAAATATAGTGAGGTAATCACAGCTACACTAGAGCTATCTCTATAGAAAATTACCTTTTTTCTCTCTCTCTTTTACATAAAGGATATATAGATTTTGTCAAATTATAAACCTCGTAATAGCTCTACTCTAGGGAGGGGATTTAGGATGGCCAGGGAGCAGTTATACCATAAAAAGGACCTCAAGTAACTTTCCTATGCAAGCCCTATTTCTCATCCTCACGCTCAGTTGTTCCTGCTGAAGTTAGAAAAATGACTGGGATTATAACAACCAGACTGACTTTTGTTGCCATTGCAGGATAATTTACCACTTATTTTATTTACCAAAGGGAATCGTACAATGATAGAAAACTATGGTAATGCTATATTTCTTAAAACTGCATACTTATTACTAATTGTATTTGATGTAAATGATATTTTTATTTCACAAAATGTAGTTTATTCCTTGTTTGTTTTTTCTTTTTGTTTTCTCTTGGAATCAGTATTTCTTTTTTTTTTTTTTTTTTAATGAAAATACTACTACTGCCAGGTTGCATTTTTGTATTGGTTTGTGCTAGAACCCAAGTGAAAGAGAAGAGTTCATTGGTATTTTCTGAACCTTCCTCCAGCTCTAGAAATGGCTGAAGAATATTCATTAAATCTTTCCTGAAAGAGTAAATCAAGAATTTTCTAAGAGAATATACAGATCCTCATAAATTAGAATGCATCAGAGGTTACAATATATAGGAACAAACATCTGTCCCTTATTTTCAGGAATGTTTATCAAGTACAGAGAAATAAGTATGGATGAAATACAATTGTTCTAGATAATGGAAGCTAGTTGGATCTCTCTGAGGAGGGCACTCGGCTAACAAGGTAAAAGTTGAAGAGCTGATGGCTCCTCTCATTTGAGATGGTCTGTGTGAGCTCAATATGGCCAAAGTCACAGTGGTCTTGATATATCAGCCTAAGAGTCACAAGACTTCTACTGTGAAGGTTGTGTTGCTTCCTTTTTAAATTCTAAGTATGCTTGGTGATTAGTGAAGGTTATTGTCTTTCATGAATTTAATTTTTAATCTGAATCAAAACCACCAACAGTTGTTGGTCAAGCGGAGGGATCATTTCAACAAGCAAGGTATTTCTTTACAGTTAAATTGTTTCTTCTAAATCTAAAATAATACAAGCACATTTGTGCAAAAATCACATCAAACCAAACCAAATCAAACAAAATAAAACAAAACATAACACGTGTGTGCACACAAACTCACACACAAATCTATCATTTTAAAGTATTAAGAGTTATAAAATTTCCAGATAGCTTTCCTTATGAATGTTAGCATACTTGGTAAACTTAGGCAAAGATTTTTTTTTTTTAATCTAACAGTTTTTAGACTACATATCTTGCTGGACACTTGCAAAATAATAAAAAGTATTATGTTTACTAAGTTAGCTCTCATGGTGCCAAAAAATGTGATAATTTATAAAGAGAAAAATTCATCAGATATAATTAGCAAGCAGAAGTGTCAGAAAATAGCTCATATTCATTAATTAAATTTCATATTAACTAGGCACCTATATTTTAATCTATATAGTTTGAGTACAGTATTTTAGTTCTTATTCACTAATCTTCATATGAATCAAATAACTCTTAATACATACCTAAGAACAAGAGATTCAAACATAAATTTAATATTTAAATAATTTATTTGCAAAGAAAAGAGATTTAAATGTAAGACTAATTAACTACTAAATTCATCTATAATAGATATAAGAAAATTCAGCTAAAAGACGTTTTTTGTTCAGTGCATTAAGCAAAGTGACATAATTTAAAAGAAAAAAAAGGTGGAACCTTTAATAGAAGTTCAAATTTTTTAAATATAAAATTCAGAATATTTAATCAGCCAAAATTTGGAATTAAAATTTTCAGAATTAGGTGGTTAGTTTCACAAAATTCAATTTTCTAACTTCTCAAATTAC
>NW_011888839.1:4566351-4584561 GCF_000151845.1 Pteropus vampyrus
ACTTGCATACTGTCAGTGCAAGTGAAAACTGATATAATCATATATAAAGCAAAATACACAGAATTACAGGGAGATGGCCAAATCTATAATCAGAGTCCAAAATTTTTCAAGCATTTCTATAAGACACAGATAGATCAAGCAGGCTATAGTAAATTTGAGAACAAAATTTAAAAGCATGATATCATACAGAATTTTCCGAATGTTTTTTAATGTGACCCTTTTAAGAAACATTTTATATCAAAAATAAAAACTTAGTATACAAATGTTAGATAGATGATAGATAGATGATAGATAGAGAGATAGAGAGATAGATAGATAGATAGATAGATAGATAGATAGATAGATAGATAGATAGATAGATAGATAGATAGATGATAGGTAGATGATAGATATTCTCAAATTTTACAATACAACTGATTTGGGAAAAAAAACTTAATCTGTAGATTTCTGGAGATAGATCATATATCAGATCATCATACTGATGTGTAAATTAACATTTAAACTTAAGAGAAGGAAAGAAGCAAAGTAGTTTTTTCATGAGGGAAATGCAGAGGGTGCTGTGTTTACAATATGCAGTTATTCTAAAATTAGATTGAGTAGGTTCCTTAGCCTGTTTGTCTGCTTCCTTACCAATACAGTATATTTCCAAAATGAAGACTGCAAGACTCTATTTCTTCTTGCTTACAATTTGCATCCTATTTGTGGAAAGGCAGATGGGAGGAGAATAACAATGTTACAAAGAGAACACACACTGTATGTAATTCTCTATATTAGTGGCATATTCAAATTAGAAGTAGAGTTAATGCAAAAATAATGACACCTGGAAAGTATTTGGTGAAATTTTAGATAACCAAAATAAAAATTATAGTCTAATAGGTTTTAGAGAAGAAAATACAGAACCAATTTTTTATCAACAACATTGTGGGAGAGGGAGAGGGAGATGGAAGAGGGCAAACAGAAAAGAGAAAGGAAGAGGAGAAAGATGTTCAAATTTCAAAGGGAAAAAATATTTTCAAGGTAGACATCTATATCATGAAAAATTAAATTTTTCAGTAATGTGTTTAAAAATTTACTCGTTTCAAACAAAATATATTATAGATGTTCTGAAACACTTATTAAAATACTCAAGTGACATAATATTCGATATATATGAGGTATCTTGAACATCTTAAAAAACTATAGTACTAATAAATATATATGTAATTTTGAAATAGTTATAGCTCTAATAAAATCTTTTTTAAAAATTTGGAATGTTCATGGTTTGACTCAGAGTTAATCGCTAGTTACAAGTGATTAAGTATCCTCATATTACTTTTTTTGCTATATGACTTTAATATGTATTCATTTGTAGGGTTATCACAATAATACTATGTGTAGGTAATCAAAATCAAAGATTAAATAATAGTTTATTATCCTGTAATGGATGTTCTGATTACTGTTCTTACAAAAACTAAGTACTTTGAAACAGGAGGTTCAGACATGAGTGTAATAATTAAAATTTGTTTAAAGTTCTATTCTATTTTTATATTGTCTCCTTTTTTCTCCTTTAGGGTGGATTTTTGTTTTATGTTTGTCTTTCTCTGTGATATTAGTGACAAATATAGTGAGGTAATCACAGCTACACTAGAGCTATCTCTATAGAAAATTACCTTTTTTCTCTCTCTCTTTTACATAAAGGATATATAGATTTTGTCAAATTATAAACCTCGTAATAGCTCTACTCTAGGGAGGGGATTTAGGATGGCCAGGGAGCAGTTATACCATAAAAAGGACCTCAAGTAACTTTCCTATGCAAGCCCTATTTCTCATCCTCACGCTCAGTTGTTCCTGCTGAAGTTAGAAAAATGACTGGGATTATAACAACCAGACTGACTTTTGTTGCCATTGCAGGATAATTTACCACTTATTTTATTTACCAAAGGGAATCGTACAATGATAGAAAACTATGGTAATGCTATATTTCTTAAAACTGCATACTTATTACTAATTGTATTTGATGTAAATGATATTTTTATTTCACAAAATGTAGTTTATTCCTTGTTTGTTTTTTCTTTTTGTTTTCTCTTGGAATCAGTATTTCTTTTTTTTTTTTTTTTTTAATGAAAATACTACTACTGCCAGGTTGCATTTTTGTATTGGTTTGTGCTAGAACCCAAGTGAAAGAGAAGAGTTCATTGGTATTTTCTGAACCTTCCTCCAGCTCTAGAAATGGCTGAAGAATATTCATTAAATCTTTCCTGAAAGAGTAAATCAAGAATTTTCTAAGAGAATATACAGATCCTCATAAATTAGAATGCATCAGAGGTTACAATATATAGGAACAAACATCTGTCCCTTATTTTCAGGAATGTTTATCAAGTACAGAGAAATAAGTATGGATGAAATACAATTGTTCTAGATAATGGAAGCTAGTTGGATCTCTCTGAGGAGGGCACTCGGCTAACAAGGTAAAAGTTGAAGAGCTGATGGCTCCTCTCATTTGAGATGGTCTGTGTGAGCTCAATATGGCCAAAGTCACAGTGGTCTTGATATATCAGCCTAAGAGTCACAAGACTTCTACTGTGAAGGTTGTGTTGCTTCCTTTTTAAATTCTAAGTATGCTTGGTGATTAGTGAAGGTTATTGTCTTTCATGAATTTAATTTTTAATCTGAATCAAAACCACCAACAGTTGTTGGTCAAGCGGAGGGATCATTTCAACAAGCAAGGTATTTCTTTACAGTTAAATTGTTTCTTCTAAATCTAAAATAATACAGGCACATTTGTGCAAAAATCACATCAAACCAAACCAAATCAAACAAAATAAAACAAAACATAACACGTGTGTGCACACAAACTCACACACAAATCTATCATTTTAAAGTATTAAGAGTTATAAAATTTCCAGATAGCTTTCCTTATGAATGTTAACATACTTGGTAAACTTAGGCAAAGATTTTTTTTTTTATCTAACAGTTTTTAGACTACATATCTTGCTGGACACTTGCAAAATAATAAAAAGTATTATGTTTACTAAGTTAGCTCTCATGGTGCCAAAAAATGTGATAATTTATAAAGAGAAAAATTCATCAGATGTAATTAGCAAGCAGAAGTGTCAGAAAATAGCTCATATTCATTAATTAAATTTCATATTAACTAGGCACCTATATTTTAATCTATATAGTTTGAGTACAGTATTTTTAGTTCTTATTCACTAATCTTCATATGAATCAAATAACTCTTAATACATACCTAAGAACAAGAGATTCAAACATAAATTTAATATTTAAATAATTTATTTGCAAAGAAAAGAGATTTAAATGTAAGACTAATTAACTACTAAATTCATCTATAATAGATATAAGAAAATTCAGCTAAAAGACGTTTTTTGTTCAGTGCATTAAGCAAAGTGACATAATTTAAAAGAAAAAAAGGTGGAACCTTTAATAGAAGTTCAAATTTTTTAAATATAAAATTCAGAATATTTAATCAGCCAAAATTTGGAATTAAAATTTTCAGAATTAGGTGGTTAGTTTCACAAAATTCAATTTTCTAACTTCTCAAATTACGTCCAAAGTTTAATGTTATGTATATTAGGAACAGATGTTGCATTGAGTTATACGCTCCTGTGCCTATATGAAACAAGAAATAGGAGGATATATAACAGGATTTTCATTTTCCAGATGATTAAGTTTGCCATGGGACATAAGACAAAGCATTATAATGGTTAAAGTCATTCATATGGAGAAAAAACAGTTTCAAAAAATGAAAGCGGAAGTATCATTTGTAAGGAAAGAGATTAGTTTATTTTGGTGGTTATAAGATTACAAGAAATATAGCTTTTATACTGCCACAATAGTTTTCTAAAGTTTAGGAATTCCAGAAAATACACATTAGATTGTCAATAAAGAACACTTCTAGGTTTAACCAATATTTGTAAATCATCCTCAGATTACAAAACAACTAACTATATTTTTTCTATGCTTATTTTAAATTAGGAATGTTTGAGGAAACTTAGATATTCTGTATGTTACTTGGTAGCCTTATTAATGTAAGCCATTCTTAAGTTCTAGCAATGAGATACTAGAAGAAACTCCTATTATATCTGAGAGCTGATTTTTAATGTTTGAGAATGTTTTGAACACAATAATAGTCTGAAATTGGTCATGGCTTAAGTATTTATACCATGTGCTTGGCAAATGCAATACATATTTTTGCATTTTTTTTTCCCTTGTTTTTCTCTTGGGAGAAACAGATGTTAATTGTTTACCATCATAGTACTAGTTTTATCATTCCCAATGCTCATATGTGTGAGAAATTTTTAAAATAGCCTTGACTAAATGGAGTGATTGATGAATTTTTGCGTGAATGAACCACTGATTTTTCAAATTCTACCCTTGTTTTTCTATTTTCATCACTGCAGAAGGCCAGTTTCCACATCCTAAGATATTATTTTTTACAGAGCCATCAGATGTATCTTCTCAGAATACTTTGAACATACAATTTTTCTGCTCCTTTATCTGATACTTTTGTTCATCTGTACTCTGGCCCTAAAAAACTTTCTCTTCAATTTTCTGTTTCTTTATTATCCCATCTCTGCTCTAACCAATAGGCCAGCTTGCCAGTGCCATATTTGTCCATACCTTTTCTCCTTTCTTAGAAAGTCCTTTATGTTGAAATCTTACTCATTCAATAAATAAGTATTTCAATTAAGTAGATGTTGGAATCTACTTCAAAACCCATGTCTATAGGCAGAATCCATGTCTATAACTCAATTTATAGGCAGAATTAACAGAATATGGTGGACGTAAAACAATGCAAGTCTGTCCCACTGCCCAGGGGTTAACCAAAGTGTTATGGAATGAAGCATGTATGATTACAGAGGTAGTTGTTAAGAAAAAAAAATATAATTTTAAATATAAGAATTAGGTTATAGTAACCACGAAAGTACACTGCTCAGATATCCTGCTCCTGGAAGTACAGATGATCTGATAGGGAAAGAAAGAAATTATGTACTAAAAGAATTGCAAGAATTGACTGTATTTAGTGACAGAAACTGGGGAGGATCCTGGAATTCAATGTTGTGGGTGCTAGTTTGTGGAAGAGTTTAGAACTTGAGAGTAGGTAGGGAACAAGGGTGCTATTTAACATTTATAAGCAGGAAACAAGACAAAGTATCAGGAGGCTGAGAACAACCATCCCAATAAAATGCCATGAAAATTTTGCTCACTTGCCAGATTTGAAACAAATTTTAGATTTGAAACATGTTGATTAACGGAGAACCCAGGAAAAAAAGATCCTGCAACACCAGAATAACTAGATAAAGAGGTGGGTAGTACACTGGAGACCTTGAAGAGACACATGACATCCAGATAAACCTACATGATAAACCTACAAAATTTTGAGAGCATGCTAGTTCATTACATTCAAGGGTACATGAAGATATCCTCTTCAATATGAAAACCATGTCAACACATACCTCATTCTCTACTACAAAAAGAAAGCACTCCTAAAACAGTATAATAAGTTAATGAACAGAGTGGCCACACTGGCATGTATAAAATTTAGATATAGACCCAACAGCATGAACTCCAATTTATTATTACCAATATAGCTGCTGTGGACTATGGTTGTCCAAATTGTTACCAACAACGATGAATGCTAACAACTATGAATGCTAAGCCCCCAGTACAAAAGTATTCTTTGAAGAACCTTACCTGTAACCTGATGGCAAGTTGTCTATATTGAGCTCTTTCCATCTGGGAAGGACAAAATTTGTCTTCATAAGGTTAGATATCTATTCTAAATATGGGTTTGTATTTCTGCCTTCAGAGCCTTAGCCAGCACCGTTGTCAGAGTGCTGATCCACAGATACCAGCATAGCTTCTGACTAAGCTCCTTACTTCTCAGTGAAGCATGTGTGTGAGTGGACCATGACCCATCAAGTGGACCATCCAAAAGCAGCCAGCCCCATAGAACTCCAGAATGACCTACTGAAGGCATAGCTGAAGTGACAGGTTGAAGGCAATATTCTGAAAGGAAAAAATACTAACCTCTGTATTTATTATATCAGAGGTCTTTATTTGGTGCTCTGTTCTCAGTAGAAATAATATACTAATCCAGGAATAAGTAACCTGTCTTAACATTGCTCCCAGTGAACTCATGAGGGAAATTTGTGAAAAAAAATTAATTCTCACTACTCTGAATTCTGCAGGGTTGGAGTCTAGTCTTCAGAAGAGGCAAACTCTCTCCAGGGCACATATCGAAGACCACATTGAACTACAAGCTCTGGCAGCCGCCAGGATACTTTGGATTCCTCATATCCAAAATTAGCAGACAAGTAAAGAAGTTTCCATCTTTGGAAGAGTAATTTACCTTGACCATCAGGAGGCAGTAGGGGCTTCTTTTACATAAAGAATATACGTGGAGTCCAGGTGGTCCATTTAGGTGTCTTCTGGTACTCACTTGCCCTGTTATATCTATAAACAGTTAAGTGTAGCACCTTCAGCCTGAGACCATATGATTCTTCTGACTCCACAGGAACATTAGTTTGGATCACATCACCAGGTGATAGCTGAGGGTGAGAGAAATCTTGTATACATAGTGGAGAAAAAAGAGGATGATTACCAGTTGAATCCCAACGTCAACTACGGTATTGGGATCTGTAGTTCTTCCCTTTAAACTTCCTCTTTTAAGTTTCCACTCTGTAAGAGAGGTCCATGGGAACAATGGAGGAGCTATTCCTCAAACTCACATGGAAAAGGAGATTTCGAACAACAATGTGTTGTAGAATATGGTGTCCACAGAGATGCGCCACTCAGATCTAGTACTTTGGGGAGTATAGTTAACTAATATCTTCAGCTTCCATTCTTCTAATTTACTCCTATATTTACACTGAGAACATGCTTCCTCTAGGATACTCCCAGCCAATGATAGAGCTTGGCAGAAGTACTTTGTCTGGATCCTTTCTACAGGACTACTCTCATGGTCAATTTGGATGTATGTAATTTTTAGAAATTTTATTTAACTTTGGAAAATCTTTATCAAATTTCTTTCATTCACAAACTGTTAGAAATGAATCTTTTATCGTATGACTGTTATAATTTTGTTCCCTATACACACGGAAAACCCTTTAATTTCTATATTTACCCATCAAGAAAAAAAGTATATGTAAATGCAACATATTTTTAATCTTTATGCTACATTATTAAGTATATTTCTGACAAGAAAGGTGATAAATTTTAATTGGGCATCAATAAGAACTGAACCCCCCATTTACAATTTTATCCATCTGATGATTGGAAGGATTTTTAACTGATTAGCCTTTGTCTCAGTACACCTCGAATCCTGTTATTGCTGGTGCCAAACAACAAAAAATATGTTTTTATAAGATCATCTCTGCCCCTCCAACTTTGTATCACATTGTGGATAGATTGGTAACTGTGGGCATTTCTACAAATGGATGGGTAACAGTAAATTTATCTGAATATAGAAGTGTATCTTAATATGAAAGTATCACAAATCCCATTAAACACAAACTGTATCCCCAACACAAAGTCCCCTTAGCCAAGTTCCCATTATTCTTTAGCTTCTACAATATGTACCAGCACAAAAAAGATGTGTGACAGAGGGTGAATTTGAGTAGAAAGAGATATCAATCATTACTAATTTTGATTAAAAGAATTCAAGCAAATTTTACAAAAATAAGAAATTTAAAAAACACATAATCTTGTGAACATCTAGCTGCTAAATCCACCATCCAGTGTCTCAGAAAGGATCTGGAAAGCATGTGGTCCTGAAGTTTGCATCTCATTAACTTCACGTTACATTCTTCTTTTGCCTCCAACACATCTACAATTTTGTATTGCCTATTTTAGTTAATAAAATCATCTCAAGTTCAAGGTAAAACTCTCAAACTTACCCTTGACTTCTGCCTGTTGCTTTTCTTTCATCTAGACTGTCACAGAATTATCTCAAATCTACCTCCTTTTATCCACTCTTCTTTTTCATACTTTTGTACGACTATATTCTAGGCTCTTCTCTTGCAATTTTTGCAAAATTGCTATGCACTCGCTCATCTCTCATATTAATGCTGTACATATCACTACCAGACAGCAACCTGTTGGTGAATACAGTTCAAACTACTTTGCAAGGAGTACAAAAGCCATTTCAGGTTGTCTCTACCTACCTGTCCAGCTACTTTGCTAAATGTGATATAGTAGAGTCTTTCAAATATCTGTGCCTTATGTTCATTCAATCTTCTACATAAAATATTCTTTGTCTCTTTCTTCGTTTCACAAATACCCAGACATCTATTAAGAGTTAGGTACTACGTCATCACTTGCCTCATGAAGGCCAGTCATTTCACTTCTTCCAAGTAATAGACTTACTTTGTACTTCCATGAAAGGGTATTCACATGGCTTATCTTTACATGGGACTTATTCTATTCCCCAGGATAGAATAAGTCCCGTGAACACTCAAAATTTAGAGACTGCGCCTTGGTTAACTTTAATGCTTAAAATAGCTAGTAAAGACTTCAATAAATATTTATTAGTTTGTCACTTTGAATGCCATTTAATTTTTCTAATGCTTGAATCATCTTGCCAATCAGATTCTAAGTGTGTGTGTGTGTGCGTGTGTGTGTGTGTGTGTGTGTGTGTAATAATTTTGACCAAGCAAGTCTTCATATCCCTATAGTTTTAGACTGGTGGCCATTTCTGCTTTTCTGTTTCACTACAGAAACAAATACACAACTGTAAAAAACACAAGCATTAACAAGAATTGGACACTCAAAATGGCCTTTGATATTAATTACCCTATAGATCTATGTGCCTTATATTGTAACAAATTACTATTACATAAACTTATTATTATACTTCAAATGTTTAAAATTGCTCTATCATTTTTGATATGAGAATATAAACGTAGTCTCATTAGTCAGAACATTACACTTCTAGTAGTATATATATATATATATATATTTATACACACACACACACACACACATATATGGCCATTTAATCTTTGTGTGTGTATATATATACATATATATGTATACAGGTATTATTATAGATAATAAAAATGAAAATAGGCTCTAAAGAGATATGAAAAATAGTAAATTAGCAAAACAGGAAAAAAATAATTGCACATATTTGAAAGATAAAATAGAGTTAAAATAACCCAGAACTCTGCAACAAATTAGATGCAATATCAATGTAGACAGAAATGTAGAAAGATAAATGTCACTTTCAATGTACTTTTTCTGAGGTCAAACATTACCATTTATAACAGAATAGAATTAAAAAAAAAAAATCTAATGACAGCTCCAAAAAGATCAAAACTAAAATAAACGATAGTTCTTGCTCAGTGGAACAATAATGGCGGGAGCCTCTTTGTCTCTGTACCTTTCCTAATCCTGTTAACAATAGTTGGACACCCAACTCTTATTGTCTGCTTTAATAATTCCCTTGACTTTTCCAGGCCTCAAACCATTACATGGCTCTATACATATCAGCATGAATTCTTTGATTGAGATATTTCTATCCCTCTTGTTTCTATATTGCATTTCTTATTACATTTGCTTTGTTAATATGAATTAATAAATTGTTTAATGTTATAAACACACTAGCACAACCAACCTGAAATATGGCATGAGTTGAGTTAGAACAGTTGAGCTGTTCTATTTCAATCACAATGCGCTCGAAAGAATCATATTATGGACAGACTGATTTTACAATAGTAAGTGGCCAAGTGGCATGGATGCCAGGGAAATATTCAGAAGTTTAAAGATATCTGGTATTTTCTAAAATATTAATCAGAAAAAGAACAGGGAATTAGTAATATATCACATGCCAAGAGTCCAGGAGAGAGTCTTTTCAAATGGAGAGAGGACAATAGCTAACAATAGTTAACACTGGATTCTTGGATAACAAATGGGAAGTTTACTGAGCTTAGCAACAATGATTGCACAGAAAACCCCTTGTGAGTCATCAGTAGCCATAGCATACAGAAGTAACATTAGTTGGCACCTCCACTGCTCCACATTTTCTTGCCACCCAAATTAACCATCCTGAGAGAATAAGTGACATCAAGTGTCTAGAATGTTTTTAGGTATTGGAACAAAATATAAATATATTTTAGGACATATTCTTTAACCTCAAGAAACTGTAAATCTAAGGAGATGGGCCAAAATATATAACAAAATACACATGTAACATGTGGGAGGGCTAAACAGAGAGTAAAAGATAAAGCAGAATCATATTATACATCTCTTTAAGCAAGAAAGTCAAAGAGACAACAAATATAGTCTAATTCTATCATACTTCAGGTGTTTTTAATGTGGAATATGTTAAATTATAAGAAATTATTCTTACAGAAACTTATTATTGTATGGCAAATGTTTGAAATTACTCATCACTTTTGGTATGAGAAAATAAATCTAGTTCATTTAATCAAAGGGACCATATTATAGTTAGCATTGCATTCTCAGTAGCTATATTGTTATAGTATACATATTTATATTGTTACATTATACATATTTATTGCATTTTTCTCTATACTGAACACAAAATAAGTAGGGGTAGATATAGAGATTTGCCATGTACTTAAGGAAGAATGTAACTGTGAGGATTAATGTTGCATTTCTTATTACATTTGATTGGGCCAAGGATTACTCAGACATTTGATCACATCATTCTGGATGTGTTTGTGAGGGTTTTCTGGATGACATTTGAATAAGTAAACTGAATAAGGCAGCTTGACCTCCCTAATGTGGATGAACCTCATCGTATCTGTTGAAAATCAAAATACAACAGATTGAGTCAGAGAGAACACTTTGTGTCTGACTGACTTTGGACTCAAAAAAGTACACTGACTTCTTGGGTCTGGAGACTGCTTATTTTCAGATTAGAATTTATGTCTTTGGTTATCCCGGTTCTTAGGTCTCTAGACTGCCTAGAACCGACTCTATCGGCTCTCCTGGGTCCCAAGCTTGCCAACTGTAGATCTTAGGACTTCTTAGTCTCCATATTGCATAAGCCAATTCCTTATAATATCTATCTATTCATATCTGTCAGTCACCTATCTATCTATCTATCTATCTATCTATCTATCTATCTATCTATCTATCTATCATCTATCCATCTATCTATCTATCTATCTATCATCTATCATCTATCTATCATCATCTATATTCTATTGGTTCTGTTTCTTTAAAGAATGCTAATACAGTTACAAATGATAAGTGTTCTGTAATTTTTCCTAAACTTTTTCTTTTTTCATATAGGTACCAAAAAGTGTATGTATGTGTCTATGATTGTGTGTGTATGTGGTTATCTATATGGTTAGTGGCCCTCTTTATTTTTACTCATTTTACATAAAAAACTCTGCTCTATTCTCCTTTTGTTGTATGTTCTAATTTTTATTTAAAGACATACCTATTTTACAATCTTGTATATGATGTCTCTTAAAATGAATGCTTGTAAGTTTTATTGTTTGTGATTTTACATGACATTTAGTATTTAAAACCATACAACACCACATTTTTCCTTAAGTAAATGTTTAAGTCTATGTTCTGTATCTACCACCACTTATCTCTATCTCGGTAAACAGCAAGTACAGTAAATGAGAACAATGTAACATTTTCTTCATTAGCGATCATTAAAAATAATAAAACTTGATAACATTTGTTCTCTTGTTTGACATTTTTTGCTCATTTTTCTTTTGAGCAAAAAGTAAATAGGATACCATTCTTTTTAGTTTCTTACTCAATGCCACATACTACATGTAATAACTATATATGCATATTTAAACATGTGCCCTCATAACCAAACATGTCAGATTATAATTATTTTAGTTAAGGGTTATAAATATGGATTGTAGGCCATGGAAAACAATATTGACTGGCCAATACAACCGCTATAACCAGCCTTTATACCTCCCTTTTCATCTACTATAGAGATTGTAAAAAGCCAGACAATTGCTTTTTTAAAATTTATCTTTTTTATAGTATGTGGCACCAAGTGACACTTGTCTCCATAGTATATAAAGGAAGTTTACAATCCAATAATAAGACAAAGAATCCAATAAAAATGAGCAAAAGACTTGAATAAACACTTCATAAAAGAAGACATACAAATGGCCAATAAACTCATTTAAAGATGCTAAACAATATTAGTCATCTGAGAAATGCATATCAAAACTAGAGTAAAATATCACCACACACACACTAGAATTGACACTATCATGCAATTGTTGGGAGGCAAATAGAATTTTATACATTATTGGTGAGACTAGACTATAAAATTGTACAACTACTTCAATTGGCAGATTTTTAAAATGTTAAATATATACATATAATTATGAACCAGTAATTTCACTTACAGGTATTTTCCCCAAAGAAATGAAAACATAGGCTCAACAGAAGACTTGGACATGAATGTTTAAAGCACTTTTTTTAAATAGCTCCAAAACTGGAAACAATTGAAATCTCTATAAACAAATAAATGAATAAACAAATATTTGTAGCTATACAATTAAGGTAAAAAAAATAAATTACCAATAAATAAAACCTAGATATATTCAAAAGCATTATTTTGAGTCAAAGAAGTCAAACCCAAAGGAGTACCTACGGTATAATTTCATTTATATAAAATTTCCAAATCCTCAAAGCTAATATATAGTGAGAGAAAATAGACCAGTGGTAGCCAAGGGCCAGACATGGAGGTGGGAATGACTGCAAAGAGCTAAAGAGAATTTGGGAGGATACTGGAAATGGTCTATATCTTTAATGAATTGTTGGTTATATAATTGTATTCATTTGTCAAAATCCATCAAACTACACATTTAACATAGGTGCACTTCACTGTAGGTAAATTATAGACCAATAAAGTTGATTTAAAAGTTTAAAAATAGTAATAACAAAGCACTAATAGCCAGATTCTCTGTACTTTTTATTGATATATGTCATTAATAAAATGTTAGTTTTCAAGATGTCCTTCCTCGATAGTAGTTCAAAGCATATATAGTTTTGATCTCTGTTAAACATTTGTACCTCTATAGCTAAATGGTGTCATGAAATGTACTTTATGTGTGTGTGCGTGTGTATAGATAGATTTTTACTATTTCCACTATCAGAATTCAGCCCAAGATTTTGAGGATGAATATAAATTAGTTTAACTGTAGATTTCTCATATTTTAAATTGTGTCAAATAAGACCATTAAAATCCAATATGAACTTCAAGGATATTCATTCCCCCGGAAGCTTTTTAGTCTACTTCAGGAGGTGAATACAAATGCAGTAGTAATGTGATAATAATGGTGATAGAGGAAATATGCACACTTTTACAGCTGATAGAAGAGTAAAATGCTTTACACTGAGGCAACTACAGTAATTGGTTTGTTCTGCTCTGAGTTCAATTTAAAATGGCAATTATTTTCTGAATATGTGATTTAAATCTTTCAAGATATATTACAGTAAAAAGAAAGAAGCTTTAGAATTGAAATGTAGACTCACACAACTAGTTATGGAGAAAATTAGTGTCCATGAGATAACATTTAAATTTTATATTGTGACTTCAATCAAGAATGAATTTGAATTTTTAGTATATATTATAAGAGCATATGAATATATTACTAACCATTTAAAATGACTTTAAAACTTACAGTTAAACCTTAATTAAAGATACTAAATGAGGTCTCATTTAGAATGTCCAGCTGTGCCACCCTCTGAATATAAAAATATCCTTTTAAGGCTGTTCCATGTATTATTACATTTATGTTTTCACAATTATATAATATTTTATTAGAGGTAATGCTATCTAGGTTAAATGATCTCAGCTCACTAACTGTAAAATTTAGAACTGTTTCAGTCAAGGGATGATGGTTTATTCCTTTTCATCACAAATATTCATCTGCAAATAAATTCTATGCAGATGAATATTTAGAAATATAACATCCATGACTTTACAAAATAATGGAGCCTTCTTACAATAATTTGCAATGCAATTTAAAAAGGAAAAATTATCATTCTAATCAAAGTTCAGTAGGCTAATACATTATCTTGGGAACTAATAAATTATTGTGAGACTCATGATATTAAAATCATACTAGAGTTTTGTCATTTCCTTGCAAACATAGAAAATGTCATTTAATAATTTAAAGACATATTGTGAGATATTCATTTTTATGTATAAATATAGGGAATAGGTCCAAGGACTTCTCTTAAATTTATTTTAAGAAAATAATATATTATTATTATTTATAATGTATTATTATTTCATTTTATTATTTTTTTTGATGCACTGGAATTCACAAGTTTTCTCACTTTTATTTTACAATGATGTGCCCATTTACCCATCCAGTCTACTGATACAAATGGACAAATTAAACTAATCTATGGTTGTCCTATTATTATCAATATTATTTTATATTTATTGTATGGAAAATTGATAAAATATAAAATATTTTATATTTATTGTATGGCATACCTGCTACTCTTTATATTTACATTTTTTATTTTTATGCTTTCATACTTTGTTCCATCCTTTAAGAATGATTTTAACTATCATAATTACGAATGGCATGTTGGCAAAAGAATGATGGAATGGAAGCATAGCATGTTTACAGTAGGCAATGGTAAAGAAAAGGGCTTAGTGTCATTTCAGAACTTCTAGAAAAAGAGCATTCTAAAAACAAATAGGCCTTTTCTTATATTAGAATTTAATTAGGAACAAAAACAGGAAAGTCCAGGTGGGGAGAATTTGCAATAATTTTACATAATTATTTAGTTTTGCTAGGTACCATGCTATGCATTTTATATTTATTCTATATCTCCCAACAAAAATATATTACCTGGTTAGTAGTACCCTCAGTTTGCAGATGAAGACATTAAACAGGAAATGTTTAAACCTTGTGCTAACCTGAGGATGAAGTCATGAAGTGTGGTATTTATAAATGCACTTACACATAATCAAAAAAAAACTTTTCAAACACATCTAATTTTTAATTTCATATCTTAGTGTTCATCTCTGTGTAACATTCCATATAATGAGAAACATATTGTATCTATTATGTACCCTATTGTAGACATTTTGACACAAGTAAGACAATAAATATATACATGCAAATTCTAGATGAACTCCATTCCTATTAGTTTCTTGCCGCTATCATAACAAAATATCACAGACTGGGTGGCTTAAACAGTGTGAACTCATTTTCTGAGTTCTGGAGGCTGGAAGTTTAATATCAAAGGGTCAAGAGGCTTAATTTCTTCTGATACATCTCTCTTTGACTTGAAGATGGCCACCTTCTACTGTCTTCTCTCTGAGCACATGAATGTCTGTGTCCAAATTTCCTCTTCTAAGGATACCAGTTGTATTGGGTAGAGCTTGCTCTAATGACCCCATTTAACTTTAATTACTTCTTCTAAGGCCTAATCTGCAAACACAGACAGATTCCACAGTTATGGGGTTTAGGACTTTAACATACGAATTTAGGGGAGATGGAACACAATTCAACATACACGTCATCTCAATAATTTTCTTAAGGTATTCTTATATGATTCTACCCATTTAAAATATCTCAAAATTTTTATTTTAAACAAATGTAAAGACAATATAATTAGTATGAAAACAAAAATAAAATTCTAGTTAGATGGTCTCCTTTTGAAATATGTTTATTTTCTTGTTTTAATACAAATATTCAGCAGAAGGAAGAGCAATTTGTTAGTATCATACATTTTTATCAAATTATGAAATATTTTAGATTTTTTTCCCCCAGGAAAACAACTATATTGAATTAGAGTTTGGTAGGGATAGACTTTAATTACTCCAATTTTTTTTCAAAATACACCTATTAGGAGAGAATGTTGCCTTTGCTTTTTGCTACATCTTAAGATATATAAATGTAAAATCATTATGTTGTACCCTTGAAACTAATATACTATTGCATGCCAACTATTCTTTAATTAAAAAAAAAAAGTGTGGTTCAAATAGGAGAATCAACATCACATAGATCTTATCAGAAATGCTTGTGCTATACCCCAATCTTATCAAATCAGAATCTGCATTTTAATTATTTTGCTAAGATAATTCTCATGTACAGTATAGTTTGAAAAGCTCTTACCTAGAATATAGCAAGTTTTCCTAAAAAACAGTATATATAAGAAATCAATGGAGATATAAGTAGAAACAAGGTCAGGAGCAAGAAAGAATGATGAAGATTGATTTTCTGTTTGTCATTTATTTTATTTTTTTGCATTTTATTTTATTATCAGTTTCAAGTGTATGGTACATTGGTTATAGTTCATGAAATGATCCCCCTGATTATTACCCATCTGGCTCTATATATAGCCATTACGTACTGCTGACTACATTCCCTATGTTGTATTCTCCACACCTGAGACCATTTCTCAGCTACTAATTTGTACATCTTTAACCTTTAACCACTTGTTTGTGATTTTTCATAGAAACTGTTTATATTTATAATTAAGTATTATGAATTATAGGCATAATTTCTTCAACTATGTTGTCACATATTTCAATCACTCAAAGATAATGCATATATTGAATTTCTTGTATGCACCAGATCTTGTATGTACACTGACAAGCACATGTGAACAAGATAGGAAGTCCCATGCCCTCATATAATTTATGATCTAAAATGACGGAGTGTGTAGCTATCAAAGAGACATCAAAAGTATTAAGGAGAGCCAATGATGTCTTGTTTTACACAGAGAATACCAAGGTCAGTTTGACTCAGAGGTTGAGCTCAAGCTTAGATATTGCTTTTGTTCCTGCATGGGTTCAATCTTTTATGAACATGCTTGAATCTATGGTGTTGACTTACCTGCAGAGAATTTTCTTTCATCACCACTTCTCCTGATGTCTCACATTTGAATAAATAAACCTACTCTTTTAACAAAAGGTTACGGTTTTAGATTCAGGTGCCTTCTGTTGAAAACTACTCATAAAATGGCAAAATCCCTGGGCTGGAGTAACATATTAAGTCATTAACATCAGTGAAAATGTTAATGTGGATTTAGAAAATCATAATGAAGTAGTGTATATATTTAGTGTATATATTTACTAGAATTATAAGTGAGACCTTTATGGAGACCTTTATGTATCTCTTAATGACACTGTAAGATAAATTGTTAATTTGCTAGGCAAATAAAGGGTTTTTCTTGGTTTTTGTTATGTGTGAATTTATTTATTTATTTTTACCGAAGCCAAACATTAAGAAAATATTTGGAAGTCCTTTGTGTTTTTTTAAATGTAATTATTTTCTTTTTGCATTTTGTTGTTTTTACCAGTTGACTATATAGCGGTGTCTCTATTGATTAATATCCTATTTATATATACAAGAATTTTGATCCATTTTTATAGTTGTAGCAAATGCTTTTTTACCGAAATTAGTTTAGCTTTCTTATTTTAATTATAAACTTTTTGTGGTTTTTATTTTGACAGAAACTTTTATCGTTTTATAGAAACAAATCTGTCAATATCTTATTTTCAGATATTTTGTTTAAATAAAAACATTTATAAATTCAAATATACATATTCACATATAAATATATTCTAATTTTAACTCTATCCTACTTGGTATTTTAGGTGTGATTGTATATGTGTGTATGTTTTGTGCTGATGATCTATATATCATTCCCTGCTCAAATTATTGACTCACTTGTTCAATAATTATTCTCTTATTTTTATGTTAAAATTTTACATGAATTAAGATTTATTTCTGTGATAGTAAGCCATACTATACTGTCTATTAATGTGCTATGACCTCATCATATTATTGGTATGTTTCTAAGGAAAAGCTGTTGCTATTACTTTCTGTTACATAATATTGCTCAACCCAGTTAGAAAGTAAAGAGAAAATTCCTTTTCTACTTGAGGATATTTATCAATTTCTTTTCTAATACACAAGAGTCATTTCTCTTTAGTTCCATTCATGCTAAACTCAAATGAGAGCAAAATGACCTCTGAAAAATCATTCTGGAATGAATCAATTGGCTTTTCCTTACCTCAATTCTATCAATCTATAGACAGAAATGTAGTTACAATGACACAGAATATTTTATTTCTGTTGCTTCACTGCTCCAAGCTGAGCTAGGTGAAAGAGATGTCAAGAGAAATACTTAAGGAAGAAAGAGAATATATATTTTCTATATTATATGTGTATGTATTCAATAGATTTAACATGTATAGTAAAGTATATAACATATATT
>NW_011888839.1:4584611-4586788 GCF_000151845.1 Pteropus vampyrus
ATTTTTATAATCTCCATTAGAGGACTAAATAGTTTATTAACTTTCAGAAAAAATGTCATGAAAAAACATTTGAATATTATATATTTTTAAAAGAAATTTAGACATAATGACCCTTGAAGAATTGTGCGATTCAGCTTAATAGAAAGGATTTCCTCTCAAAAATGTGTCATTATATTTCACAAAGGATATTAACTATTTTTGTCTCATTTGAACCTAAAAAGAAACCAAAGAATTGTGGAAAATGAAAACTTTTACAAGGTTTATTATCTATATTGCCTCAAATTAAACAAATCAAGTTTAAAATATTTTTAACTAGAAATGTATATACTAGGATACAACTAAATAAAGAAACAACTATACAAATGTTCTGATGGTGAAATAATGAAGATTTAATGAGACATTGACCAAAACTTGGGTTAAAAATTAATTTTCATGTATATAAAGAATGAAACAAAACAGCAGAAACCTAATCTACATATTCATTTAAAGTTTTATGACATTTAAAAAACTTATTCGGGTTTTAATGTCTATGTTATCTTTTTTGCTATTTTCTAAGCAATTTCCTTTTCATCATTTTCTTGACATTTTAGTAATTTTCACCAAAAAAAAAAAAAATCTTTTTGCTAAGTAAAAGTTGTTTTTTCTGCCAAAGAAAAAAATTTCTTAAGACAATTTGAAAATCTGAACGGGTATAGATTATATTTTTTCTACTCTTTATAATGTAAATCCAACACTATTCTATCTCATATATTTTACTTCTGTCACATATTAACCTTAGGGGAATTCTTCATCTCATTCATGTCCTCAGTTAAGGAGGAAAGTTAAAGTATTCGTACATCCTTAGTGCTTAGTTGACAATGTCCCTGACTTCTCAATTGTTCTTACCTATGAATTTGGTTTATTTCTTGTAATTTGACTTTTTTAAATGTATATACTTTACAAAGCATTGTTTTTTATTGTGTTCTTTGAATTGCTTAAATGTAATTTTAACTCTGAAATGTGTAATTAGATATTTAAAAGATCATAACATTCTAAATTAAATCTACAGTTTTTGTAAGAAAACTTATTGAATCTGTTAATTGTTTAAATCCTTCTTGAAATGCTAATGAATGCAGGTTTAATTTTAAAATATTATCTATAATGTCAATGTAAGAATATCCAAACCTATAGAAAATATTGATGAGTTTATTAGAGTTTCTTTGAGCCAAACAGAGGACGTGCTTGGTAACGAGATCTCAATAAACTTAGAAAATACTTCCCAGAATGACAGTTTGCAGTTTCTTTTATACATTTGGAATTAAGGAGGTGACTTAAGAAATATTATATGAACTTGGAAGAAAGCAAGGCAGGGAAATCTCTGTGATTGAATTATAAGACATTTAATAAAATTATGTGCTCTCTTGAGAGTGGTTATTTTTCCAAAGGGTCTGAAAAAGAGGCATTTCTAAGGTGTGTTAATCTAGATGCACAAAACAATGGACAAACCTTGCTTTAGGCAAAGATAATCTTTTACTAAGGAAATAATAGGCCTGAGGTGTGATTACCCATCATGACCTTCCCAGTTAAGAATTTATGATCATATCACCCTGTGAGGTTACTTTTGGTTAATTTTATTACAGAAATCTTGTTTAATTCATAATAACCAAATAAATTATATATTTAAAATTCAGAATTCTATGTAATACAGTCTATCTAATTCAACAAATAATGAGAATCAATTATGCACCTGGCACTGTGCTAGTTACCAAATATACAGAGAAGCTTATATTACGATAACATCACCAGTCCTCTTCTACCAAAACAAGGGTTCAAGCCAGACTTATTATTTTGATATCTAGAGTTAAATGTACAAAATGGTTAATCTTATTTTGATAGATACCAGTGGTCAACTAAATAACTCTATTACCTAAAGGAGCTCTAGAATCAGTCATTCATTTGGCAATATGTATTCTAGAAGACTCCTGGAGTAGCAACTGTATTTCACTCCTCAGGCAAGTCATTCAACACTTGTATGCTTAGGTTACATCATCTAAGTAATGAGAGGATCATTTTGGGTGAACGTTCAATGAAAAATATTTTATATTGGCTCTCCATTTTCAGTACTAGAAGTGTGAGTAATTTCCTTAGCATCAAACAAGTTGATTCTTGCACTTATTCTTAAGGAACAAAAATGCAGA
>NW_011888839.1:4586838-4589245 GCF_000151845.1 Pteropus vampyrus
TTTTCCCCCTTTCTCTTATTTTTGTCAATTAGTATTTTATATAACTATACTTAGGCAAAGAATTCATAAAAATAATCAAATTTCATAGCAAAAATGGGTGATTACATTAAAGAGACAACATGGGAAAAATGAAGAAGAAAATGTTTCTTCTCCTTCTATTTCCATTAAGTATAAAGAATATAATGACCTTCAAATCCAGAAAGAGAAAGGTAGGGCGAATGACAAATGTTTTATCTCCCTGCAACAGCAAATTTGTGGAAAAATGCATCATTTTAAAGCACTATATAAAAGTGTATATTTTTCCCAGAATTGTGAGATTTTGATATACTCATTTATATTTTAAATCAATCTCTTGTCACCTTACCTTGCTGTAGTAGTTTAGCCATCTGATCACCTCTTCTCTTTTGACATTTCTCTTGTTGTAAGGGTTTGGCATCTTTCAGGTTCTTTGGCACCTTAT
The DNA here is from genome assembly GCF_000151845.1 of Pteropus vampyrus. Classification (NCBI taxonomy): domain Eukaryota; kingdom Metazoa; phylum Chordata; class Mammalia; order Chiroptera; family Pteropodidae; genus Pteropus; species Pteropus vampyrus. The sequence goes on from NW_011888839.1 coordinate 4,587,299, forward strand.
ATAGTGTTTTAACTATGGTCTCAGTTGTGCCATAAATAGAAAGGTCAACACCCACTAGCTTCATAACATAATGTCTCTGTGTACCCTAGGGTGTATTTCTTTACTCCAATATTGTTTCTTTGATTGTTTTTAACAGAGTCTATGTGTTTTCCTCAGGTTCATCTATCACAAAGCAATTTACGGTGCCTTGCGAAACTCCACTACCTTGGAAAGAATGTATTTATGTTTTCTTTGGCTCAGAGTAAATGACTCAGGTAGTATCATATCCCTGAGGCCTTGTTCTTCAGGTTCTTTTTGTTTAAAGAAAATACGTTTAGGTCAGACACCAAAAAAGAAACTATGTTTAGTTAGCTGTGAGAACTGATAAAAAATTGCTTGGCAAGCAAATTTTCTTAGCAAAAGTTTGTTGAATTTAAGAGCCTTAAAACTTAAAGGGCTTTATATTACATGTAAGAGCCTTACATTATTTAAAGAAAATTTAAAATTAGTAATAAAGAAAATAGTTAAAACTTTTAATTAACAAAATAATAAGATATTGTTATAATTTTCTACCTGTGTCAATTATATTACTCTACCATCACTCTAATGCAACATGAAAAATACTATATTCATCTCTGTGACAATTTTAAATGAGCTTGGCATGTAATTAAATACCTGATGTGCACTACTGAGCCTGTAGTATAAGAACCATTAATAAGCAGAATCTCAGGGAATATTTCTTATATTTCTTGCCAATATAATTTTATAAGCACACAATCAGAATAGTGTAGTTACATATTATAGTGAGATTTTGGAAGGCCCTCCAAAGTGTTTCATAATAAGTTGAAGCTAATTTGGAAACATATGGTCTGGTTTTCCATTCTCTGTATGTTTCTGGGTTAGGCATGACCACAAAAGAAATTTGGGTAGATTTAGAATGTGCAGGTAAAGCAGTAGCCAATTTTCCCAGTGATGAGCACAGAGCTACAGGCACTATTGCAGTTCACACATGTTGCTGATTTCCTGGCTCATGGGGCAGATATCTATATTTAAGTCTTTCTACTCTGCTGGATCATGCCCTTTAGTTTGAATCCTGGCATACACACATGTATAAGTATATGAAAAAAGGGCAATAGGTGTTTTGTTTGTTTTGTTTTGTTTTGTTTTGTTTTGTTTTGTTTTTTCAGATTATGTCATCAGGGTTAAATGTAGTAAGAGGTAAAAGTGGATTCTAGTTCAACCTCACAGGTTCCACTTTGCCTTTGTGGATTACAAATGGGTCTTGAGGTTCCAATCTGTTGTACATTTTCCATTTTTGACTGGAGCTTTACTATTATTTACCTGTTCTGCTGACTTACAACAACTTCAGGCCAACCACCAGATTCAGATATGATGGCCTTCTGTAAACTTCTTCACCAGATGCTCTTTGTAGTCTTTGATTAGTGTTTTTTTTCCAGTATTTGCTAAATGTTTCTTTCTAGGATATTACTTTCCCAGCTACTCCAAGAACTGTGTAAGATTTAATCCTAAAATATACCCTAATTTATTTCACTCTTAGTGATTCTACTTTTCTCATCTAACCACACTGACACATTTGGTGATGAAAGGTGAACTGAGACAGAGGCAATCCTAATCATTCACTAAACCTCTTTTCTCATGTGTTTTGTTTTGTTTTGTTTTCTTGAAGTTAAATTATATTCCCCAGACTTCTCTGCAGTTTTGTAGGGTCAAGTTAGTTTGATCCTTTAAATTTTTCTGCATTATTCTCCAATGATCTCCTCACTTTTCTGCCTGCTAAATTCAAAAGGTCCAGTGAAGGGTTCTGAAGACCATAAGGAAAACTGAACCAGTAGAAGAAAGGAGTCTGAATGCCTGAATGATGACATGGAGTAGAGTATCTCCCTCCTTCAACTCATACTTTTTTTTTTTTTTACATGAGTGAAAAATAAACCTTATTTAGATAAAGCT
>NW_011888839.1:4589295-4591400 GCF_000151845.1 Pteropus vampyrus
CATTCAACACTTGTATGCTTAGGTTACATCATCTAAGTAATGAGAGGATCATTTTGGGTGAACGTTCAATGAAAAATATTTTATATTGGCTCTCCATTTTCAGTACTAGAAGTGTGAGTAATTTCCTTAGCATCAAACAAGTTGATTCTTGCACTTATTCTTAAGGAACAAAAATGCAGAGGTTCAATAATATAGAACAATCTGGGTCAATCGAATACTCATCAGTAATTTTTTGTTTTAAGAAATGTTTGTGAGTGAAAATTTGAATTGTTTTTCATTATTAAACATAGAAATAGACTCATAAAAGGAATGGCACATTGTTTTTTGTTTTATATTTTTCCTTCATTCTTTATTGATTTTTATGTTACCATTTAGATTTTATTATAGTCAACTGATAATTAGTTAAGTTTTACACAGGACAATGTTTTCAACAAGAAAGAGAACCTAAAAACACACTAAAGGATAAAGTTTGTTAAGTTTTTAAATTTAATTTCATAGTTTTTTCTAGTACTCATCAGTAATCTTTTACTCTTTGTATTATAAATTCTTTACTCCATTTTTGCTTAAATATCAGATAATTAAGCTCTAAAGAATATTGCCATATTAAAAGAAGTTGAAGGCTTCACCCCCAAAATAAAATTGGTATCTTTGAAGAGATTTCACCTCATCTTTGCTTATTTAATTTATAACTTCAAAGAATCCTGCCTATAAAGAGTTGTGTTGTGCACAATTAAAAAGGATTTAAATGAATTGTTAACTAATAGCTGCCATGTTCTGCCCTTTTCTCTCATAATAAATAAATGAGTCTATTTCTTTTGTCCTGGCTAATCAATCAGTTCTTCAAAATTGTTCCCTATATTCAATAAAGAAAATACATTTGAAATTATATGCTCGACATTTCACAAATGTAAAAAATAGTGCTCAACTTTTAAAATGGAAGTATTACAAGTACTGTCAAGGATATGTAACCTAATGGATTAAAAAATAATGATTTTATGGCTTTGAATTTACTAGCTGCTTTTAAGATTTTTAAAATGAGATAGCAGAAATATATTCGATCTTTTGTTTCTTTTAACCTTTGAATCCATATTCTGAATAAAATTATTATATCACTTAATGATCGCTAGTTGACATATTTTTCCTTTTTTACTTATTTTAAGCATTTATCAAAGATTGTCATGGAAACATTACTATGGAAATATACATATCATGATAATCTATTAGCAAAATAAATGCATATTGCATTGTATTTATTAATGTTTTTAGGAATTATTTTAAAAATGTTTTAGTAATAGCATTTTATACAAAAATAATAATGTACCAATACTTTCTAAATTTCTTTTCTTCTGAGCATGAAAGAATCCTCTATTAAGCAGGAGAAAAGTAGGATTTCAGTTAGGGAATCACTAGCTGACGGGCTTGGGGATTTTTTTATTTACTTGAAATATAATTGACATACAACATTTTGTTAGTCTTAGATGTATAACATAATTATCTGATGTGTGTATATATTTCAAAGTGATTATCACAGTTCATTTAGTTAACATTCATCACTACACATAGTTATAATTTTTTTATCTTGTGATGAGAAATTTTAAAATTTACTCTCTTAGCACCTTTTAAATATAAAATACAATATCGTTAACTACTGTCACCATATTATACATTATGTCTCAAAGACTTATTTATCTTATAACGAGAAGTTTGTACCTTTTGACCACCTTCACACATTTTTCCCAATACGCTGAGTTTCTTAACCACTCCAAAATCCAGTTTCTTCATCTAATTTGCTACATAGAATAAATTCTAGAAAAATTATTTAATTAAAAATTAGATTATTGACTTCCCTCTCCCCCAAGTCATTATCAGAATTCAATCAAATGAGCAATCATCAGGCTTTAAAAAAATTAGAAATTAAGTTATTGAATATTATGGCTATTGTTGGATCCAGGTTTAGTATAATCCAAATCTTGTACAATTTTTACTTCCACTTTAAGAAAAATAATTCAAATTAGGTACAAGGCATCTTAGAAGCAGTTCATCCAAGTTAGAGTCACTGAAACATATTTTATTAACTTCTTGCAAATTGATGGGAAGAATGGAGA
>NW_011888839.1:4591450-4593645 GCF_000151845.1 Pteropus vampyrus
ATGTAACCTAATGGATTAAAAAATAATGATTTTATGGCTTTGAATTTACTAGCTGCTTTTAAGATTTTTAAAATGAGATAGCAGAAATATATTCGATCTTTTGTTTCTTTTAACCTTTGAATCCATATTCTGAATAAAATTATTATATCACTTAATGATCGCTAGTTGACATATTTTTCTTTTTTTTACTTATTTTAAGCATTTATCAAAGATTGTCATGGAAACATTACTATGGAAATATACATATCATGATAATCTATTAGCAAAATAAATGCATATTGCATTGTATTTATTAATGTTTTTAGGAATTATTTTAAAAATGTTTTAGTAATAGCATTTTATACAAAAATAATAATGTACCAATACTTTCTAAATTTCTTTTCTTCTGAGCATGAAAGAATCCTCTATTAAGCAGGAGAAAAGTAGGATTTCAGTTAGGGAATCACTAGCTGACGGGCTTGGGGATTTTTTTATTTACTTGAAATATAATTGACATACAACATTTTGTTAGTCTTAGATGTATAACATAATTATCTGATGTGTGTATATATTTCAAAGTGATTATCACAGTTCATTTAGTTAACATTCATCACTACACATAGTTATAATTTTTTTATCTTGTGATGAGAAATTTTAAAATTTACTCTCTTAGCACCTTTTAAATATAAAATACAATATCGTTAACTACTGTCACCATATTATACATTATGTCTCAAAGACTTATTTATCTTATAACGAGAAGTTTGTACCTTTTGACCACCTTCACACATTTTTCCCATTCTTCATCTAATTTGCTACATAGAATAAATTCTAGAAAAATTATTTAATTAAAAATTAGATTATTGACTTCCCTCTCCCCCAAGTCATTATCAGAATTCAATCAAATGAGCAATCATCAGGCTTTAAAAAAATTAGAAATTAAGTTATTGAATATTATGGCTATTGTTGGATCCAGGTTTAGTATAATCCAAATCTTGTACAATTTTTACTTCCACTTTAAGAAAAATAATTCAAATTAGGTACAAGGCATCTTAGAAGCAGTTCATCCAAGTTAGAGTCACTGAAACATATTTTATTAACTTCTTGCAAATTGATGGGAAGAATGGAGACAGGTTAGAAAGAATTAGTTAGATAAAGATGGATACTATGGAAAACAGGAAAATGAGTGCCAGGACCCTGTGGGGAAGGCAGTATGGTATATTCAAGGAACTGAAAAATACTCGTGTGGTTGGAGTAGGAGAAACTTGGGAGGATGTGAATATTAAATTAGAGAAGGTTTATAACAGTGCTTTATGAGCTGGCAAAGGGTGTACAAATATTGAAAATAATTACATATTTAATATTGCCTAGCCATTAAGCAAGAAAAAGTGTGTTTAGAGGAGATACCAGTGAGGTCTCAGGAAAGGTAGGGCTATGTAGATCATTTTGAGTTCTGTCTTCACCTTAAAGCAAATATAACTTTTATAAAGCTTCAAATTGAACAGGTAGGGATAAGGGTAGGTCAAATGAATGCAAGCAGATTTGTATTTCATCAAGATTATTGTTGCTATGTCTAGAAAATATTTCAGGGAAGAGTAAGAGAGAGTGCTACAATAAAGCAGACAGATACGATAATGGGTTAGAATAGGTGATTACTGCTATGTATGTGGGGAGTGGATTGATTTGAGATATATTTAGAAGGGCAAGTCTATTTGGAAATTCAAGAGCTGAATGTTTATGATGAAGTAACTCCAAGACCACAAGAAGTCAAGTGGGAGATCTGTCTGTCTGTCTATCATCTATCTATTTTATTTTTTAAAACTTTTAGAAAGAACAAAATTAATTTAACTTGAAGGAGAATTATCTTGTTGAGAGGGAAAGGAGATAAATATACAAGAGTGAGAAGGAGTAACATAGTTTGAAGTGCTGAAGGAAGAGAAAATATGTAAGACAAAACAAAATGGAAAGATTATCCTGAGATAGATTTGTATGATTTACCAGAGTTTCTGTGATTTAAATACCATGCGAGTCATCTTTGAATTAATTGGCTTTGTTGTTGCTGTTGTTATAAAGCAATCTGAACATCTGTTTTCTAAACACACAAAATATATTTTACTTACAGGTGTTTGTCTTCATGTTTGTGTGTTGATTATATTTGTACTTTTATAACAATTTTAGCTAAATGAAGTAATGAAGTTCAGTTAATCTATGCAAAA
>NW_011888839.1:4593695-4595572 GCF_000151845.1 Pteropus vampyrus
AGAGGTAAAAGTGGATTCTAGTTCAACCTCACAGGTTCCACTTTGCCTTTGTGGATTACAAATGGGTCTTGAGGTTCCAATCTGTTGTACATTTTCCATTTTTGACTGGAGCTTTACTATTATTTACCTGTTCTGCTGACTTACAACAACTTCAGGCCAACCACCAGATTCAGATATGATGGCCTTCTGTAAACTTCTTCACCAGATGCTCTTTGTAGTCTTTGATTAGTGTTTTTTTTCCAGTATTTGCTAAATGTTTCTTTCTAGGATATTACTTTCCCAGCTACTCCAAAAACTGTGTAAGATTTAATCCTAAAATATACCCTAATTTATTTCACTCTTAGTGATTCTACTTTTCTCATCTAACCACACTGACACATTTGGTGATGAAAGGTGAACTGAGACAGAGGCAATCCTAATCATTCACTAAACCTCTTTTCTCATGTGTTTTGTTTTCTTGAAGTTAAATTATATTCCCCAGACTTCTCTGCAGTTTTGTAGGGTCAAGTTAGTTTGATCCTTTAAATTTTTCTGCATTATTCTCCAATGATCTCCTCACTTTTCTGCCTGCTAAATTCAAAAGGTCCAGTGAAGGGTTCTGAAGACCATAAGGAAAACTGAACCAGTAGAAGAAAGGAGTCTGAATGCCTGAATGATGACATGGAGTAGAGTATCTCCCTCCTTCAACTCATACTTTTTTTTTTTTTTACATGAGTGAAAAATAAACCTTATTTAGATAAAGCTGTGTGATTTTAGAGTTATTTGTAATAGCAATTAACCTACCCTGACTGGAAGATTTGGAATAAAAGATTAAGATCAGAGTCTATAGATAAACATTCTGAAGGTATTTTTGAAATTAAGAGAGTAGATAATCTTTCTGGAGGACAGAAACAGAAAATTATATCATTATAATAGAGTGTTTAAATGCATATACCTTTCACCCTCATCATGGCCTGGTGGTGTTCAAGTTGACTGGAGCTCCTGGAGTCTCAGGGCAGCTCATTAGCATTTTCCATAGTTCACAAAAATGGTACCACTAATTTTACATGTACCATGGTGTAAAAAAAAGGAGAAACATCAGCTGGGGGTATATCTACATTTAGTAAACAAAAGAAAGAGAAATAAAATTCCAGAATATTATAACAAGAGAAGTTATAATGAAGGAAAAGCATCTGAGTGAAAGTGAGCTAAAGATTTCATCATTAATGGAGGTGGGGAGGTGTTAAGTACTGAGTATAAATACTAAGTAAATTTGTACGTCATTGGAAGAAGAGTATTTGTAGAAACCATGTATTGACCAAGAACACAATCAACCAAGGACCAAGAAACTATTAAGAATAATAAAAGAGGACTTCTAATACTATGCTGAATAGCAGTGGTGAGAATGAGCATCCTTGCCTTTTTCCCAATCTTAGAGGAAAAGCTTTCAGTTTTTCACCATTAAGTGTAAGCAGAGGGGTTGTCACATATAGCTTTTATTATGTTGAGTTACTTTCTATTGATAAGGTTGCCAAAAATAACCAAAAACATAAAAATCAAAAGAATTCTTCTACATGAGAAATAACTAACAGGAAATATGATAGAAAATAAAATAAAGCTTATTTTAGGGACAAAAAATATAAAACAATAGGGTTACTTTTCTTCAAACATACACAAAAATATCATAGACAAGGAATGAATTATATAACATTTCAAATATGGTAAGTTTGATTTAAAAAATGCATATACTCCATGCAATTCCACTCAAGATTCAAGCAATATGATAGAAAAAACTAAATGTAAACTTTCTGTGGAATAATTAAAGTTGATAATTAAGGCTCATATTTTTTAAACAGAATAAAGAGTAAGATTTAATATATCAGATTTAAGATATATTA
>NW_011888839.1:4609387-4611803 GCF_000151845.1 Pteropus vampyrus
TCCTCTGAATTTCTCCCACATGGCAGTTACTTATCAAATGTTAACTCCTTTCCAACTCCAAGGGAATAGATCATTGTTAATAACTTCGATTTAATAACTACATGGTCATGGTTGGGATTTTTGGCAATTTATTCTTCAGTTAAGTAGAAAACATTTCTAAACCAAGGAAAGATGGGAATTAGAAAGGATAGCAATAAGCAACTGCAATAAACCAGAAAAGAAATGACAAAACCCAATGTTATCAGGGATGAGAGTGAGGAGTGTCAATACAATGAACAAGAATAACTAAAATAGACTAGAATATAGAATTACCTAGAACAGCAAGAATTTCATAGCCTTCCTAACTATGTTACTTTTTTAAAAAAAATAACTTAGTCTAAGGTTTAACATTATTAACAGGATTACAGTGTGTGTTTGTTCTGTGTATTATTTGTATGCATTGATGTGTTGTAGATATACAGTATATATCTAAATTTTTGATAGAGATAAATTACTTATCTCTATATTTATAGCAATACTCATGTGTGTGTTAAAGTTAAATTTATATCAAATTACACCAAATTCAGTCTTTTAAATTAGTTTTTGCCTTTACATAATTTTATATTAAAAACTATATATATAGATATATACAAAAATTGATATGTAAACCAAGCAGACAAATTTTAACTAATAAGTACAAAATATTTTAGAAATTTGAGAAGTTAGTACAGCTAAGTAGTTATTATAGATGAAGCTTTATGCTTGGGTTTGTTATATTTTAGAATATATTGAGGTACAAATTATAGACAGCCATGGGAACTCAAGAATATTTTTTAAAATAATGATAATTTAATAATCTAAAATGTATATATAGGTCTCAGCATATTGTGTTTTCCTAAAGCAAAAACCTGTGTACTCCCTGGATTGCCATGCTCCTCTAAGGGTTGGATAGGACTTAAGTTATTTCTTTGTTCTCTGTACCTCTGCTAATCATAAAGCTTAGTCTTGATTCTTTGCCTAGCTTTGGATTAATACATTCAACTAAACATCTACATCTGACTGCATTTTTATTATTTAAATTGCCTTGAAATGTCACAAATGGAATCAATTGTTTTTACAACAAAAGTGTTATTCCTGTATTTAAGATGTATGCTAAAAAGTCAAGCCGACCTGATTTTAAATGTCACCTGTACCACAAACTATCTGGATCTACTTAGGAAATAATGATAAAAATATTCAGAGCTTCTATTCCAGTATGTTTTCTAAACACTTTGGATATATAAGAACTAAGGATTAACTTTTCCAAGATGGATTCTCTGCAGGTTGTTCTCCTACAATTCTCAGTGGAAGCCAAATGCTGGTGAGCTCTTATAGAACTAATGCTGGATGAGGTTGAGATGGAGGATCATGAAACTGGTCTAGCATGTTATACAGATGCAGGCACAAACCTTGGAATCCAAACTCTGATCATATCATGATGGTTCCCCATACTAGTAGTATTCTTCCAGCTATAATGCTGATCTGGGAGATCTAGACTTGAGCCAAGGTCCCACCCATGAGAGTGCTGTTCAATCCCAGCTCCTAATCAGGCCAGGGTGAGGAGGATGACTTCTTAATCATGCAGTTTAAATAGTCTCACAGTCAAGAGTTAGGTCTTTCTCCCAGAGTCTGAATACTGGTCCTGCTCTATCCCTGGGCTCTAACCCAGAATATAATGGGTGACAGGTGATCCACATTCCTGCCATTAATTCGGTCTTATAGTTTCCCCCCAATAACTATCATTTTACCAGCCCTAATGCTTGTGTTCTTCCACCAATTTATTAGACTTTGTTAGCTTGATACCATATTCACAGTTGTTATTCTCACTTTTAATAATACTTTTCTACATGTAAACTCACAACCCAACCTTAAAGCTTTCTTCCATGACTTTACACAAAGTTTCACATCTGTCCACTATATCTTCTTCCTTTGCTTAGCAAACACCCATTCTTTAGAACCCAAGGAATCACTCAGGTGTCACTGTCACGTTATGCTTTACCTTATTTCCATGATAGAAATAGATGGAGATAATAATTATACTTTATAAGTTCTGTAGTTCCTATGTATTTGTAGAAAAGAATATGAACATCATAATCTTAATTATTTGTTTGCAAGTTTTGCCTCCCCATGCAAAATATACTTTTCAAGGTAACATTCATCTTTTATCCCTACCTCTTAGCAGCATGTCTGAACTAGAACAGATATTTGATTAATTTGTAGAAATCGAATTCTGCATGAAAACTCTACTCACAATCCACTGTGAAGGAAATAACCTAAATATTTCAATAATAAAGTTCAAATCTCCATTTTGAATGAAAATGATGCCACCATCTGGCTCATCTCAAAGAAAAAGTAATCACTCAGACTACTGATTACAAAGTCAAAATGTATTTGGTAA
>NW_011888839.1:4611853-4613964 GCF_000151845.1 Pteropus vampyrus
AATACTATTATAAATAATAAATTATAGTATAATTCAACAATGAGTACAATCCAACCTCATCATAATCACAGAAATGTATCCCTAGCAGATTTGATCATATTACCACCCTTAGAACCTAGACAAAAGATCAAGAGTAAGAGGTGACCTTTCTCTGGACCTTGTGCACTAGAGGATCTTATTGATTATTATAAATATAGTTTTTAATCTTATAATTCACTTGTGTCAGATCCCTAAGTGCTGCTGTGACTTGTGTCCGGTCAAAGGTCTGAAAAACTGAAAGGTAGTGGGGGTACTTCCTGAGGATGATCAGCAGGCAAATACCTCAGGGGAACCCATTAGAATGTCTTCTGGCAGAGGAAAAAGTGGTGCTTCTATAGAAAAAGGAGGCTCAGAGAGAGTGATGGCAAGAATACCTCTAGGCTGCCTAATCTCAAATAAGTGGAGGCAAAAAAGAAATTACAAGCAAAAAAGAAAGACCTTGAAGAATAGATTTGAGAAATGTTAAGAATAGAAAACATTAAGAGAAAGGTAATTTAATGTTGAACTTAATCTATATTCTTATCTTTTGTTTCTTATTGTATGTTATCTGTATCTTACCTTCCAAAAAAATCACACAATAATTTTTAGTAAATACAGAATTTTAATTTTTAATATTTTTATAATCTCCATTAGAGAACTAAATAGTTTATTAACTTTCAGAAAAAATGTCATGAAAAAACATTTGAATATTATATATTTTTAAAAGAAATTTAGACATAATGACCCTTGAAGAATTGTGCGATTCAGCTTAATAGAAAGGATTTCCTCTCAAAAATGTGTCATTATATTTCACAAAGGATATTAACTATTTTTGTCTCATTTGAACCTAAAAAGAAACCAAAGAATTGTGGAAAATGAAAACTTTTACAAGGTTTATTATCTATATTGCCTCAAATTAAACAAATCAAGTTTAAAATATTTTTAACTAGAAATGTATATACTAGGATACAACTAAATAAAGAAACAACTATACAAATGTTCTGATGGTGAAATAATGAAGATTTAATGAGACATTGACCAAAACTTGGGTTAAAAATTAATTTTCATGTATATAAAGAATGAAACAAAACAGCAGAAACCTAATCTACATATTCATTTAAAGTTTTATGACATTTAAAAAACTTATTCGGGTTTTAATGTCTATGTTATCTTTTTTGCTATTTTCTAAGCAATTTCCTTTTCATCATTTTCTTGACATTTTAGTTATTTTCACCAAAAAAAAAAAAAAATCTTTTTGCTAAGTAAAAGTTGTTTTTTCTGCCAAAGAAAAAAATTTCTTAAGACAATTTGAAAATCTGAACGGGTATAGATTATATTTTTTCTACTCTTTATAATGTAAATCCAACACTATTCTATCTCATATATTTTACTTCTGTCACATATTAACCTTAGGGGAATTCTTCATCTCATTCATGTCCTCAGTTAAGGAGGAAAGTTAAAGTATTCGTACATCCTTAGTGCTTAGTTGACAATGTCCCTGACTTCTCAATTGTTCTTACCTATGAATTTGGTTTATTTCTTGTAATTTGACTTTTTTAAATGTATATACTTTACAAAGCATTGTTTTTTATTGTGTTCTTTGAATTGCTTAAATGTAATTTTAACTCTGAAATGTGTAATTAGATATTTAAAAGATCATAACATTCTAAATTAAATCTACAGTTTTTGTAAGAAAACTTATTGAATCTGTTAATTGTTTAAATCCTTCTTGAAATGCTAATGAATGCAGGTTTAATTTTAAAATATTATCTGTAATGTCAATGTAAGAATATCCAAACCTATAGAAAATATTGATGAGTTTATTAGAGTTTCTTTGAGCCAAACAGAGGACGTGCTTGGTAACGAGATCTCAATAAACTTAGAAAATACTTCCCAGAATGACAGTTTGCAGTTTCTTTTATACATTTGGAATTAAGGAGGTGACTTAAGAAATATTATATGAACTTGGAAGAAAGCAAGGCAGGGAAATCTCTGTGATTGAATTATAAGACATTTAATAAAATTATGTGCTCTCTTGAGAGTGGTTATTTTTCCAAAGGGTCTGAAAAAGAGGCATTTCTAAGGTGTGTTAA
>NW_011888839.1:4622054-4626185 GCF_000151845.1 Pteropus vampyrus
CTTTACACAAAGTTTCACATCTGTCCACTATATCTTCTTCCTTTGCTTAGCAAACACCCATTCTTTAGAACCCAAGGAATCACTCAGGTGTCACTGTCACGTTATGCTTTACCTTATTTCCATGATAGAAATAGATGGAGATAATAATTATACTTTATAAGTTCTGTAGTTCCTATGTATTTGTAGAAAAGAATATGAACATCATAATCTTAATTATTTGTTTGCAAGTTTTGCCTCCCCATGCAAAATATACTTTTCAAGGTAACATTCATCTTTTATCCCTACCTCTTAGCAGCATGCCTGAACTAGAACAGATATTTGATTAATTTGTAGAAATCGAATTCTGCATGAAAACTCTACTCACAATCCACTGTGAAGGAAATAACCTAAATATTTCAATAATAAAGTTCAAATCTCCATTTTGAATGAAAATGATGCCACCATCTGGCTCATCTCAAAGAAAAAGTAATCACTCAGACTACTGATTACAAAGTCAAAATGTATTTGGTAACTGAGAAAAATAAAAAACATTACTAGTAACATTTTCTTAAAATGTCCCTCTAAATTTCAAAGTAGAATTCAAAAACTTGAATAACTATCTGTTAAATTTCCATAGCATTTGATGGAATATCTGAGAATACTAAGCAAATGGTCTCACTTGATCACAAGTCCTGATCCATTGGTCCAAAAGAGTACCTGATATTCCTGTCACTTGTATCATTTATTTCGTTATGTATTGTGTCATTTTCAGAAGTAAGTATCTTAATAATAGTGATTGGTTTAAAATATGATTTATATTCTGTCATTTATCCAATAAAACATCTCCCTGAAATTTGTAAGTTGCAATTATTCCTTAAGTTAGTGGTCTATCTTGTACTATATACCACATAATTTATTTTTCATAAAGATTTACCTTCTGCACCACAATGTGTATTTTTATATCATTGATAAATACAAAAATATAGACATTAAGATTTCTCATTTGGGGATGTGAGTATGAAATCCAATAATAAAATAAATGGAACTCGTCCTTTTTCACATGAGAATAATTATATAAATAGATATTCAATGAAAGTGCATGAGGTGGGAAGAAAGCCCAGAGCTATTGCAGAACCTATAAAGGGAAGGCAGCTGCCTAGTGTTCCTGAGGGAATCCTGGGAATGCATTCACCAAGTGTGCTAATTATTCACATTTTCAGCAGCAGAAATACTGTTCTTAGACTGAAATGAAAATAAGCACAAGAAAATAAACAAGAACAAATATTCTTAAAACTAATCTCTGCATTATTAATTTTTCAATGAGCATGTAAATTCACAAATGAATTTTTAAATCAAATTTTGTATGATCCATTTGGATAAAATTTTTTAAAAAGCAATTGACCTTATTACTTAAATCAAAGACATCTCTATGCTTCCAAAATGTTAACTAAATTAGTAATTTTCTAAAGGAATCTAAAGAGGCAAAACTATAAGAAAGTCAGAAATGTTTTATAGATTTTCTTTAAAAAAAAGTCTTTTTTGATTTAGCCAAGAGAAGTAGATAAAGAAGCAAGTCTCTTTTTGTGCATACTTTTCCTTATTAAAAAATAAATTTCAAAACCAACAAAACGAAAAGACAAACTACTGAATGAGAGAAGATATTTACCTATGATATATCTGATAAGGATTTAATATCAAAAATTTATAAAGAACTCATACAATTCAACATGAAAAAAATAAACATTCCAATGAAAAAATGGGCAGAAGACCTGAATAGATATTTCTCCAAAGAAGACATACAGATGGCCAATAGACATATGGAAAGATGCCCAAGATCACTAATCATCAGAGAAATACAAATTAAAGCCACAATGAGATATCACTTCATACCTGTCATCAATAAATGAAAAAATAAGTGTTGAGGAGGATGTGGAGAAACAGGAACCTTCATACATTGTTGATGAGATTGCAAATTGGTATAGCCACTGTGGAAAACAGACTGGAGGTTTCTAAAAAAAATTAAAAATGGAGCTACCTTTTGACCCAGCAATTGCACTTTTGAGCATTTATCCGAAGAAATCTAAAACACTAATTAGTAAAGGTCTATGCACCCCTATGTTCACAGCAGTGCTACTCACAATAGCCAAAATATGGAAACAATTTAAATGCCCACCAACAGATGATTGAATAAAGAAGTTATGGTTTATATATACAATGGAATATTACTCAGCCATAAAAAAAAAAAAAAAAAAAAAAGAAATCCTACTATTTGCAATGACATGGATGGACCTAGAGGTTATGCTGGGTGAAATAAGTCAGACGAAAAAAGATAAGTACCATATGATTTGATTTCTATGCAGAATTTAAGGAACAAAAGGAATAAACTAAATGAAAACAGACTCACAGACACAGAGGACAATCTGGTGATTGCCAGAGGGGAGGGGGATTGGAGGGCTGGGTGGAAAAGGCAATGTAATGGAGATGTACAAATTAGTAGTTGCAAAATAGCCATGGAGATATAGAGTATAGCATAGAGAATATAGTCAATAGTATTATAATGGCTATGTGTAGAGCCAGATGGGAGATAGAGCAATTGAGGAGATCACCTCATAAACTATATAAATGTCTAACCAATGTACTGTATACCTGAAAGTAATAAAAAGAAAAGAAAAGAAATTTCAAGCCAATCTCACAAAACACTTGATAAGCATGACTTAACACAAAAGATCAGATGTCAAATCAGACTCATGCAGATCAGAGATCTTACTCATTTTCAACATTTATTAATAATTTCAAGCGAACAAGGTTTTAAAAGGTGTATGTGATACAGAAAGAGATCCAGGATTTTCAAGGTGCTTTTCTACCCACACTAGATGCACCTTCTTGCACAAATTAAAGATGAGGTCTCAAGTTAGGGAAGTATGTAATTTCATTTGCACAGTCTGGAATCCAATTCAGGTATGAAATATTTTTATTATTATTATTTTTTATTCAGCTAGGTATACAGCTTGTGTGACATTTTCCTGGAAGCCATGCTTCATTCATCCACAATTCCAAGTTTGTTTACCACAAGCAATCTTAGATTATGAACATCTGACATTCCATATATTTATAGAAGCACATATTTTATGCTCAAAAAAAGACTCTTTTGCTGAAACGTACCATTAATTTATTTGCCCGAAAATCAGTTATCATTATGTTCGTTAGGAGGCAATACCAGAATCACCTACCACTTTTCTACATTTAATGTGCCCCCTAACCTCGGGAATGAGAACAAAATGGATTATAAATTACTCCTTAGCATACATTTAACAAATGTAGTTTGAAGTGATTGCAAATTATTAACTTTCCCTGATCACCCGCTTGAATTGAACATTGGACCGGCCCAATGCAAGAGACTCATCAGTAGATATTTTAAATGCCAACAAACAGCAGTAAATCACTAGAGATGGATAGTAAACTGCTAATACTAAGGAACCAATGGCAAAGAGAATAAGGTACAAAATATCTTTCTCTTCACTGTGAACTCCTCAAAGATTTAGTTTGTTGAATTGGATTTTTTAAATTCAAAGATGTCTCTGAATTTGAAATAGAAAACTTCAATTTAAAGATTCAATTTAGCTTTCTTATATTCTAACTTAAACTTCAAATAATTTTAATCACATCATTTCAGAATATGTAAGGTAAATTTGACAAGTTTCAGCATTATCAAACTTTGTTATTTTAGCTCTAATGAGAAATATATAAATTCTATTTGGGTAGCAGATAAAAATAAACCTAGCAGAAAAAGTAATGCTGTTTTCAAATTTTCAAAAGCATGCTACAAAAATGTAGTTGGTAGTAGTACTCTGTAATAAAAAAAATAAATGTACCTACCTAACAATGTTTAAATGACTCCTATACTCTTGTATTAAATAGCATAAGTGTTATCCACAATCAGTCATACTTTAAACTGTTTTATTAATAAAATAAATGCACTTTGGTCATATTTGTTAATACTTTAAACAAATTTTGTATATTTTCTTAAAATATGTAAAATTTCTTTCAAAATTTATCTACTGTTTTATAGAAATAAAAATAACAGAAAATATTTATCAATCCAAATATCTCTTTCAGAAAATGAATTTTTAAATGTTACTTGTCTTCTAAAAC
>NW_011888839.1:4628715-4632037 GCF_000151845.1 Pteropus vampyrus
TTCAGCTGGTCTTCAGGAGTTTCTCAAGGGTGGTATGTGAAGAATAGTTTTAATGTATGTTTAATATAAAAATTGGTCAAGAACAATGTTTTTTTATTATTATTTCCGAGGATGTGCTTCTCTGGAATCCCAATTTTTTGAAGTTCTAATAAATAATTTCAAAATGAAGTGATGAAGCATAGGTAAATTAAACATGGTCATAATTATCACTGAAGATTTCTATAATGATATTGAAAGAAATCTTTTGTTTACTCGCCACTGTTTGCAAACCATCGATATAGGGATATCAGCAGGATTGATATGCAAGCATATGGAATAGATGACCAATTACATAATCTATTTTCAGAATGATTTCAAAAGCAATAATTAATCTGGAAATTTAATAACGAGATATTTGTTTCTTAAGTCTAAGGTTTTTATATCAGATTAAAAAGAAATATACCTTAGTTAAATCACACTTGAACTTTTTTGTTTGTTTGTTTTGTTTCATTGTAAAAGTATGAGTTAAGCTTCCTTGGAAGAATGGGGTCCACACATTACTCTGTTGCTTTTGCCACTATACACTGAAAATTCACATGCCTATATTTGCAGCATTACTCTCATAGAATATTTAGAATATTTTACATAAATTACACATACTTTTTCTTACCCTTGCATCTGGAAGATACTTTATTTTGTTGTTTGCTATCAACTCTAAGCTGCCATTCAGGGAGGGCTCCTCACAATATGGTTCTAACCTATAATTCTATGTTCATCTTTGTTCTCTCCAATACACATAAGTTAAGAATGCCCTAATGTGTCCAAAATTTCTGGCAGCTGTGCTTTTATTTATATGGTTTTAATCACCTGAAAATCCTGTCATATTCATGCTTTTGTATTCTCAACATTTAATTTGTACCCCAGAACCAAGATGCTGAAGATATTGAATTGAACTATTTGTACCAGTTAACTGAAAAACAAAATGCAAACTCAGGAGATTTTTCTCTCTTTCTCTCTCCATATATACATATGAAATGAGAAACTATTATCCTATTTTGTGTGTTTTTTTTTTTTTTGGTAAAGAAAGTAATCAAAGAAAATGAAAGATAATTATAAGAAAGATATATAAAGAATAAGATCCTGAAAAATCTTGGTTTACAAAAAAAAAAAAAAGATATCAAAGCAGATCCCAAAGCCAAGAAAAGAAACTTAACTCATTTTTGAGATTTTATTTTAAAGATCAAAATGATAAACTACAAGCTACTATATACTAAAAATATACCTCCATTAATTTTTTTAATGTCTGTCATCATACATTTATTTACTTTTCTTTGTAATAATGGTAATTATTCAGAACAACCAGTGTTAATGTCTGTTAAAGATTGAGAGTAAAGAAAAATTAGCCAAGTAAAATCTGTTAGTTGAGTGATATATTTCATAAATATTGCATATTATTTGTTCTGACAATAATAGTAGACTAGCACAATTTTTCACACAATGAAAATTATGTATTTATTACATAATGTTTTTTATGAAAATATGTGAATGTAAATGCATTAATGACTTTTTCTCCTGTTGGAAAAGATATAGAGTCTAATAATACTAGTTATATAACTGTTACTTATATTAGAACAAATTTTCTTTAAGTTTTTGTTTCTTAACCTTTATATATATATACATAGCAACTTTTAAATTTATAAATTAAATTTGCACCTAGAAATTGTAACATATTTCTCAAATAAAAGGAATTTTAATTACGTTAGACAGCAATGAGAACAATTGAAAAAAAATCTAGTATTTTATGTCTAGTAAACTAAAGAAACAATATTCTGTGCAAGAAGACATGAAGTTTATAAATGAGATTTTATTAAAGTGAGCTCTAAGAAAGGTAAAGGTTGACCTTAACAAAATTTGATAGGATTATATAGAGGAATACATATCTGTCTGATATTTGATATATTAAAAGCTTCAATGAAACAAAAGATATTAATGTTTTAAAATATATTCATAAGAAAACTCCAGATATTTCAAAATTTTAGAAAAATGATTTGTATTGTATAATTTTCAAAAGCTGATATGATTTAGAAAATGATCACATTCCTTAATTTTATAACCTTAACAAAATATAGAATAAACACAAAAATCAATCTAAGCGTATTTATTTGTTTTATGAGATAAATTAAAAATGCCAACAACTTTGAGCATTTGATAAATCCTAGGAGCTATGGTAAGAATACTACAGAGTAGTGTTATTTAATCAGTTAGTGATCCTATTAAAAGGTGAAAAAATTATTTTCCAGAGGAAACTGAAGCTTATGTCATCATTTACCTAAAATTTCAAAGTGATAGACCTAGAATTTAAACCTGAATGAATTCGGATCCAAATTCTTAGCTATTATACTTTACCATTTATTCATTAATACTCTATTACTTTGTTCTATTAAGATGAGCTCAAAGAAATATTTATTGAACCACTTCTATATTTCGGGCACAGTTCCAGGTGACAGAACAATGAACAAAGCAAGAAAAATGAGCAGACCGAAAAAAAAAAAAATACTGCTTTCTCAGTGAAACCTGCCGGTAAAAGCTAAGGAGAAATTAAAATTACTAAGGAGAAGAGGAATTATGGGATTGGAGTATTTGTAGTTTTAGAGGATTGGATAGTGAAGGCCTAACTAAAAATGAAATAGCTGAGTCAAGCCTGAATATGATCTGGGAAGAGATCATGTGAATATATTTAGGGAGAGAATTCCAGGCAAAAGGAAGATTGCATAAAAAGCTCTAATGCGGGAACATACCTTCTTTGCTCAAGAGACAGCAAAGAGGTTGGTCTGGTTGGAGCAGAGGGAAAAAGAGAGGAGTAATAGGAGATGAGTTTGGAGAGATAATGAGGGGGCAACCATGTACATCCCTGTAGTTGGTGGTAAATCTGACGTTTTACCCAGAATGATTTACAGAGCATTAGAAAGTTAAGGGTGGAGGATTAACACAAATTGGCTTATGTTTACAAGGATCACTGTGGCTGAAATGTTGAGAATAAACTAAAGGAGTGGAATTTCAAACACAAGGAGACTAAAAATTGTATTAATTTTGAGTGAAATACACACTAAAAATGAAAATGGAATGTGTAATGTGGGTTAGGAAAAGAATAGAATAAAAGTGAATAGAGTCCAGGTTCTGAAATGACATTTTTCCAAAGAAGACCTGCAGATATCCAAATGACTCATGAAAACATGCTCAACATGACTAATCATCAGGGAAATAACTATCAAAACCACAATGATATATCACCTCACACCTGTTAGAATGGTTGTTATTAAAAAGACAAGAAATAAAAAGTATT
>NW_011888839.1:4632822-4638898 GCF_000151845.1 Pteropus vampyrus
AAAAAAAACCTGGAGAGTCTAGCAAATTACAGTCCTTAGAAAACATATTATATACTTTGTTAAAAATTAGAAATGCTTAAGCAAAAGTTATTAAAAGTCCTTCCCAAGTTATTGAAATGATTTAAAAATTATAAGATCTAGGACAAATTAAGTTCAAGTAAAGCAGCTAGAAAACTATTGAAATAGTGAAGGAAATAGAGATTAGCAATTTGCATGAGGGTGATGGACATGAAGAAAACTGTAGAGACAATTGAAAATACTTAGAACATAGAGATCAACAGAATATTGTGATAGATTACATATGATGCAACAAGGACAGGCATGTATCAAAGATGTACTTCACCTCTAGGTTTCTGTTTGTAAAATAAAAATAAAATTAAAAAGAAGAAAGCTGGTGCTTTGCACTATCTATTCCCCGTTATATGAACACAAGAAAAGAACTACAGTTAAGAAAAGAGACAACAAATATTTCAGGTGGTAATGGCTTTAAAACATAGAGAAGAAAATGCCAACTTGTCAGGTTTTTACTCATGGGAAAAATATTGAATGGATATGATTGATTTGACCATATGTAATAAAGTCATGGATGTAGATGAGATCATTTGAGGAGAAAATGAAAAACAAGGAAACTTGATCCAAGGAGATAGTCTAATATTTGCTGGCATGGCACAGAGAAAGCTAAACTGGAGTCATACATAGAGAATCAACATGTAACTATATTTTCCATGAAAGCAAGATGTCATTCAGGAAAGCATAGGCTATCATGGCAGGATCACACTGACTTTTCTTAATTTAGAGCACCTATGCCTGCAGGCATCGGTAGACCACAGGACAGACAGAGAACACAATAATTGTAATTATCCTACCTGCAGAGGTAAAAGGCATTCAAAAGCCACTGAAAAGGAAAGAACCAGGATTATGTGGTGACTGACAAAGTGGTTGGGGTTTTCCCTGATATACCAGAAAAAAAGTCGGATTTAGCTATAGAGCTAAAGCTACAAGGTAGCTGGCAAGAAAGCCAGGTCAATCAAAAAGCTAACTTCAGAAACCTTGCTCTCAGGGTAATCACCTCATTAACACAGAGAATAATCTATGCAGAAATGAAGTTCCTCTGCTGGAACTGCCCAGAGCTATGGTTCCTTTGCTATTAGAGACATTCTGTTAAATTGCTGTACAGGAAATGTAAATTTATATCAATAAGCTCTCCAGCTTAAGATCTGAGGAAAGTACTGAAACAGCAAGTAGGTAAACAGTGAGGAAATTTCAACAGGAACATACCATCAGAAATGATCAATATATACAATATGGGGCATATGTATACATAAAAGCACGAGAAAATAAAAAGAAATTAAAGAAAGAAAAAAAGAACAGATAAACATATATTAATCTATAAAAATTTTCTGTAAAATAAATGGAAGTAAACATAATCTGTTAGCTTTTGTGCAAAATAATTACAAAAATGCCAACAATTATTCTTATGCCTGTATCACTGCCCTCATTATAAAACTTTGAGAGCCCTCTCAATCTGACTATGCTCTCTGTCTTATAGTTGCCTTTCCAACAGGATATCACCAAATAAGATTCGGGCACTTGAAAAGTGATTATGCTTTGGGGCTTATTCTCTCTTGGAACTCTCCTGCCCTGTGAGAAGCATGGGCTAAGTTGCTGGACATGAGAGACAAGTCGCTCATGTGGCCACAGCCTGTGGCCAATCAGCTGCAAGGCTGAGGAAGGCCATGATGACCTGGACCAGTCAGATTTCCTGAGCGTGGCTCAGAACAAAAGAAATGCCTACCAGAATGAGCTAAATAAACTGTTGTTTTAAGCCACTTAGTTTGAAGTAATTAATATGAAATAAAAACTAATTGATAGAGATATTTATGTTTCAAAAATTCTCTAATACAAGTTCAAAAAGAATGTAACCACCTTAAAACTCTGATTGTGTGTTTACTTATGATTATGATCCAGTCAATACAGATCTGAGCTAAATATGATTAAACTGGGGAGTTATTATTATCAAGAAGGATAAAGAGACTTTTTTAAAAAAGAAATGACACTAAACTATAAACAGTTTTTAAACAAGTTGAAAATTAAATAACTCTTACAAACAAAAGAATCCAACAAGGAGAAAAATCAGAAAGAAAAATGTGGATCTGGAAGACCCAGAAGCAAGGATGTCCTAATGATATTAAAGAATAATGCATTTATTATAAGAAAATCCTAATGACAGAAGGGATGTAATACATTTATTATATTTAATACAGGATGAAATGTATTTGTTAAATACTACTATATACCAGGTGCTTTATTTATACTACTTTGTTTTAATCACAGCAGCAGCCAATACTGTGTTATTATCCATACTACTTATGAAAAGAAATTAATGCTGAAAAGAAGGTAATTACTTACTGAAGGACACATAGATGGTAAAGTAAATGTCATAAAAAAATATCGTTGTTTATAGTTCCTTCAATGCAACACCCTGTGTCTGAGCAAGTGATGGAGAAAAATGCTTCCTAGCTAAGTTTCATTGTCTTCAAAAGTTGTGGGGAAAGAAGAGATAAACCTTAAATTCAATTCTATTATCAACTCTCACTGTCAATTTTCTTGTCTCTCTTGTTTGCTAAGATAAACCGTGGGGTTGTGAAAAAGGGTTATCCAAGAAATGAAAAGAAGTCCTTTTAGTTTTCATAATACATAGCAGTCTCTATCTTTAAAAAAAAATCTATTAATTAATGGTAAATCCTTTATTATTTCAAAATAATATATAAAATATAGAGAGTACTATATAAAAGACAAAAAATTTCAAAACTAACAAGTACATACAATTAAAATTCTATGTTCCATTCTATGAAATCTACTCTCCTCCAAGAGGTAACCCTGTTTAATAGTGGAATATATGATCTTCTAGAAATGATATATATAATATGTGTGCATAGAGACATACATATATATATATATATCTAGATATATAAATGTAAAGTGGTAAACAGTGCAGTGTTTCCTCAAAAATTAAAAAATAGAACTACCATGTGAAACAGCAATTACACTTCTGAAGGAAACATACATATCTGAAGGAAACAAAATCACTATCTTGAAAAGATATCTGTACCCACATGTTCATTGCAGCATTAATTACAATAGCCACAAAATGATAACAACCTAAATGTCTATTGAAAATAAATTAATAAAAAATGTGATATATATTATTTGGCCATAAAAAAAAGAAATCTTGCCATTTGAGACAAGGATGAACTTTGAGGACATTATGCAAAGTGATATGTCAGATGGAGAAAGATAAATACCATATGATCTTACTTATATGTGGAATCTAAAAAGAAATGAACTCATAGAAACAGAATAAATTGATTGTTGCAAGGGACATAAGGTAGAGAAATTGGGTGAAGGTGGTCAAAGGGAAGAAACATCTAGTTTATAATATTAATTAGTTCTGGGCATGCAATATACAGCATAGTGACAATAGTTAACAATATTGTATTTCATACTTCAAAGTTTTTTAAAGAGTAGATATCAAAAGTTCTTGCCACACACAGAAAAACAGCTAACTATATGAGATGATGAATTTCTTAACTAATTTCATTGTGGCAATCATTTCATAATATAAATGATATCAAATAATCATGTTGCATGCCTTAAACTTTTATCTCAATAAAGCTAAAAAAATAAAATTAATCAAACAAAATAGCAGAAAAAAAAAAGGAAATATAAAGCAGAAGAATCATATTTGAAATAGGCTAAAGTTTACTTCAAGTGAATGGGATTAGGTAAAAACGGCGGCATGGAGCCCGAAGAAAGCAGCACAGAGGGTCTTCGATTTTACAGTCCTTATTAACTTGATTTAATTTATTAGTACATGCATGTAACGTATTGATAGAACATATACATTATTTTAAGGTAAAAATGTCTAGGTTTTAGCTTGCATAATTGCAGTATAGAATCGGGCAGGGATGAGAGGAACTCTATAATGTAAATATTCTATTCTTTGTCAAGAGGAATATAAAAGACAGAAAAGACCAACCCATTTTGACATGTCACACATTTATATAAATTTTCCCTTAAAAAATCAGTACTCTAAAGGGGAGTGGCTGAGGATGAATTAAGAAGAAAAGGGAGTCAACAGCAATATTTTTGTTTCAATTGTTGAAATAGCAAAAAACTACTTGTAGAAAAGCAGAAAACTACTTGTAGATACTGTCAAGAACAGAGCACACAGGAGAGTATTAATATCTCGTTGTCTAATATGTACTAACCAATTAAGGGCAAATAAGCTCAGCCATTGGTATGATCTCCATAGAACCTTTAAAATAGAAGTATTTACAAGAATATACACTCATTTCCTAGGAATAGGTTAATTCATGAATTGCTAAGTAGTAATTAACATTTAAACAAACAAAGTATTATATTTTTCCTTAATCCTAGTATCTAGGTATATTTTTAACTATCTCTTTTAGAAATGAAACTCAATAATTTATGATTTTTCTTAAAAGAAACAAAGAAATCTCTTTTAACTAGCTACAAATAATAAGACTTCCTGGGTAGTTATATTTTCTTTCTAGTCCACCTGCTTATGAAACAGGAATTCAATGGTAAAATTTGAGTTTACAGTACTACCACTATCTCTGAAATCTCTCATTCACCTTTAAACCAAATGTCCAAAATTAAATATACCATCTTCTCCCTCCTCCTTCACCACCAGACCTGTTCAGGCTGCCTTCTCTAGAATTCTTCCACTTCTTTCTCCAGTTTCGAAATCTCGGTCTCCATTCTGTCACTTTCTTTTCTGCAACTGCTCCCAGTTTAGTTCTTAGTCCTAGCATCCAAAAAATTGCAGCAGTTTAAAATTGGTCTCCATAACTTCCGTCATGACCATCTCTATCCCATGTTCAACCTTGCTTTTAAAATGGTCTGCTAATTACAAGCCAAATATGTTCATGACATACTATGTTTAAAATGACTTCTTTTCAAAATGAAAATTAGGCATTTAGCAGTTATAAAGTTCATCATATTCTGATCTGTCACCTAACCTAGCTTTCCTACTCTCCATCTCATTGTGGTAGCAAAATCTTTGTACTCTTTCCATTGAGAGATGGAGTCCAGTAACTGCCACCATCACCATCCCCTTATGATTGAATTTTACAAATAGAATATGGCATCAGTGATGCTGTTCAGCTAATATCTAAATACAGTCCACTAGCTTATAAATATCAACCCTAACATGATCTCTAGGAGGTAAGCTTTCTAGTTCTATTCTGTAAATAAGGGAATTGAGGCTCAAAGACTTTACAGAGTTGGCTAAGATTTCAATCCAAAACCAGGTTTAAAGAGATCTGCTTCTGCTTTCACCTTTATTGGTAACACAAATTCTTGGAATCTAGTTGTGAGGAAGACCAAACAGCCACATGAAGAGGTCTACGTGGAGAAGAACCACAACCCCTTGCTAACAGCTCCACTTGAGCTCCAACTATCAGTCATGTGAGTAATGCTTGTGAAGTAGATGAGCCATCCCTGCCACAATCTACCCTAATTGTATAAGCAAGTAAATGATTGTTGTTATTTATTTTATTTGTTATACATTGATAGAAAATCAAAATACACATGATGAACAAGATATATATATATATGCATATACATATGCATATACATATATAAATATTGTGTGTGTATATATATGTATATGCATATGTGTGAATATATATAAATACACGTACTCAGAGAGTAAATCCTCACTTAACATCTATGATAGGTTCTTGGGAACTGCAACTTAAGTGAAATGGCATATAAGAAAACCAATTTTAACATAGGCTAAATGATATAAACAAAAGATAAGTGACTATGGCATATTTCTGGTCACAAAAACATCACTGCACTCCTATATCCATAATGCTTCTAATATTAAACATTGAAATAAATGTAAGCTATACATACATTTAAGAGAAATGAATAAAAACTAGTAAGACAATTAGTTTCCAACCCTCTTATTCCAGTACAAGTTCTTAGGTGGCTGGAGCCTCTCCTAGCAGTTCAGGGTGCAAGGTGGGACCCACCCTGGACATGA
>NW_011888839.1:4638948-4641650 GCF_000151845.1 Pteropus vampyrus
CCCTTATGATTGAATTTTACAAATAGAATATGGCATCAGTGATGCTGTTCAGCTAATATCTAAATACAGTCCACTAGCTTATAAATATCAACCCTAACATGATCTCTAGGAGGTAAGCTTTCTAGTTCTATTCTGTAAATAAGGGAATTGAGGCTCAAAGACTTTACAGAGTTGGCTAAGATTTCAATCCAAAACCAGGTTTAAAGAGATCTGCTTCTGCTTTCACCTTTATTGGTAACACAAATTCTTGGAATCTAGTTGTGAGGAAGACCAAACAGCCACATGAAGAGGTCTACGTGGAGAAGAACCACAACCCCTTGCTAACAGCTCCACTTGAGCTCCAACTATCAGTCATGTGAGTAATGCTTGTGAAGTAGATGAGCCATCCCTGCCACAATCTACCCTAATTGTATAAGCAAGTAAATGATTGTTGTTATTTATTTTATTTGTTATACATTGATAGAAAATCAAAATACACATGATGAACAAGATATATATATATATGCATATACATATGCATATACATATATAAATATTGTGTGTGTATATATATGTATATGCATATGTGTGAATATATATAAATACACGTACTCAGAGAGTAAATCCTCACTTAACATCTATGATAGGTTCTTGGGAACTGCAACTTAAGTGAAATGGCATATAAGAAAACCAATTTTAACATAGGCTAAATGATATAAACAAAAGATAAGTGACTATGGCATATTTCTGGTCACAAAAACATCACTGCACTCCTATATCCATAATGCTTCTAATATTAAACATTGAAATAAATGTAAGCTATACATACATTTAAGAGAAATGAATAAAAACTAGTAAGACAATTAGTTTCCAACCCTCTTATTCCAGTACAAGTTCTTAGGTGGCTGGAGCCTCTCCTAGCAGTTCAGGGTGCAAGGTGGGACCCACCCTGGACATGACGCCTTTCCATTGCAGGCTACTCACAAACACCCACACTCCTTCAGACTGGGAGAATTTAGACACATCAATTTACCTAATGTGCAAATCCTTGGATGTGGGAGGAAACTGGAATACCCAGAGTAAACCACGGAAAGACTGTGCAAAGTCCACACAGACTGTGGCCCTCGCTAGGAAGCATTTATTTTTCTCATCAAGATTGTAATGGAAATCATTGAACTGAAAGATGTTATTCCAAAACCTGCTGTATGTGTGTGTGTGTGTGTGTGTGTGTGTGTGTTTCTTAAATTTCAAAAAAACATAGTTCATGACTTTATTACTTTACTTATGTCCTTTTCATGTTCTGAAAGATTTTCTTAGCTGGCTACTCAAACTTATTTTAAAGATAAGCAGAAGCAGCATCTTCTCTTAGATGCATTATTTGACACTGCCATCTCAGCCTCTCCCAAAATGCAAGGTTAGGCTTTGTATCCTTTCTTAGTGCTTCAATGATATGTATTAGAACAAAGCTTTCTGAGAATAGATGGTATGTATTATTCACTTTCATTATATTTTCTTACCATCTAGTCTCCCTATCACTTGTACATGCCTAGATAGACATCTATTAAATTTTGGAATAACTAAACTTTTTTCTCATTGTATTAGTTACCTGAATTGTGAACAAATGATCTTTGTAGTAAAATAAGAATGGGGGATTGATAGAAAGGCAGAGAAGGAGGAATTGAAATAGAAATGTAATGCACATATTTACATGTATTTAAAACTCATAATATCTTCATAAAGCATGTGTTAGTCCTCTCATCTTAGAAATGAAGAAATTGAGGTTAAAAGAGTTTATAGAGGTAAATGCAATTCAACTTCAAGTATGAGTGACTTAAAGTTCTTACTCATTACTATTCTGATGCCTTACATGCCCAATCCATGCAATCTTGTAAAAATCTTAAAGTCATAGAATCTGGAAATGTTACTTAGCAAGTATATTACACAAACTTGAACATAGCATGATACTGATACCCAATGTTTCATAGAGTATAGCTGCAAAACGTATGGTCTGGAAAACCATCATCATTACCTAGGAACTTGTTAGAAATATAAACTTATGGTTCTCATTCCTGAACTATTAAGCCAAATCTCTGGTTTGGGTGCCCAGTGATCTGTGTTTTCACAAGCTCTTCAGATAATTCTAATGCATTCTCAATTTGGAAACCATGGCCTTGGGACACTAAAACCTTTGAAAGGTAGGACATGTTTAGCACCCATTTAGTATAATTTTTCTTTTTTCACAGATAAAGAAACTGAGGGGAAGTATAGTTGACGTTTTGAAATCCTTAAAATTAACAAGTGACAAAGTAAAAACTAAAGTCAGGATATTCTGGTTATCAATTAAAGGCTTTCATTGCATCTCCGTGGGATTTTTACTTCTGATGCATGTCAAATTTTCACTGTCAATAGTATAAAAGTTTTGTTTCAAACAAAAGAATCAATACTTATTTAAATATACTCAAATGACAATTGCTCTTGGAAGGACATGTGCAAGGAATTGAATTTCAGCAGGTTACCAAATCCAGCTGGAGTAGGGCAACAACAAGTGAGGTTCACAAAATAAACATGCTAAGGATACATTGAACCAGCATGAATTGATGAGGCATGATTATGGAGCTCTGAGACATAATCATAGCATAAAGAATAGGCTGAAGTGCCAAAATCAGAAATGTAAGCAAAGGCTCTGCAAACATCTGCTTTAACTCAACTTAAGATTACTATTC
>NW_011888839.1:4641700-4659594 GCF_000151845.1 Pteropus vampyrus
AAGTATGAGTGACTTAAAGTTCTTACTCATTACTATTCTGATGCCTTACATGCCCAATCCATGCAATCTTGTAAAAATCTTAAAGTCATAGAATCTGGAAATGTTACTTAGCAAGTATATTACACAAACTTGAACATAGCATGATACTGATACCCAATGTTTCATAGAGTATAGCTGCAAAACGTATGGTCTGGAAAACCATCATCATTACCTAGGAACTTGTTAGAAATATAAACTTATGGTTCTCATTCCTGAACTATTAAGCCAAATCTCTGGTTTGGGTGCCCAGTGATCTGTGTTTTAACAAGCTCTTCAGATAATTCTAATGCATTCTCAATTTGGAAACCACGGCCTTGGGACACTAAAACCTTTGAAAGGTAGGACATGTTTAGCACCCATTTAGTATAATTTTTCTTTTTTCACAGATAAAGAAACTGAGGGGAAGTATAGTTGACGTTTTGAAATCCTTAAAATTAACAAGTGACAAAGTAAAAACTAAAGTCAGGATATTCTGGTTATCAATTAAAGGCTTTCATTGCATCTCCGTGGGATTTTTACTTCTGATGCATGTCAAATTTTCACTGTCAATAGTATAAAAGTTTTGTTTCAAACAAAAGAATCAATACTTATTTAA
Source organism: Pteropus vampyrus (assembly GCF_000151845.1). Classification (NCBI taxonomy): domain Eukaryota; kingdom Metazoa; phylum Chordata; class Mammalia; order Chiroptera; family Pteropodidae; genus Pteropus; species Pteropus vampyrus. The sequence continues at coordinate 4,642,335 of NW_011888839.1, forward strand.
ATATACTCAAATGACAATTGCTCTTGGAAGGACATGTGCAAGGAATTGAATTTCAGCAGGTTACCAAATCCAGCTGGAGTAGGGCAACAACAAGTGAGGTTCACAAAATAAACATGCTAAGGATACATTGAACCAGCATGAATTGATGAGGCATGATTATGGAGCTCTGAGACATAATCATAGCATAAAGAATAGGCTGAAGTGCCAAAATCAGAAATGTAAGCAAAGGCTCTGCAAACATCTGCTTTAACTCAACTTAAGATTACTATTCACATTTGTCCATAGTAAAACAATCTGCTAGTCACACTTTATCAAACTTAAATGGCAATTCTGAAACGTGAAAAGGCAAAGAAAATTCATGGGTATATGTGTGTTAAAATGTCTAGAAAAGTCCAGAAAACAAAACTTATAAATATGCTTAATATATATAAATGCAGATATGTTTAGATTCATGGCACTTTTTTAATGTCCAAAGACATGAAACATCTTATTATGCTTTGGAAAGTTTAAGAAGAAAATTGAATAACATATTCTCCTCTTGGAGATTTACATGTACTTTAATTATTTTCCCTTTGGTCTCACTGATTTGTTATTTTAATTTTTAAATTATAGTTAACACACAATGTTATATTTGTTTAGTTACACAACATAGTGATTCAACATACATATATATATACCTTATGATGTGATAACCACAAGAAGTCTCATAACCATCTGTAACCACACAAAGTTTTAATATTGTCGACTGTTTTCCCTATGCTCTATATTACCTCTCTGTGACTTTCTTTATAACTCTTAATCTCCTCATCTTCTCACCTATTCCTCCACCTCCCCCCTCAATAATCAGTTTGTTTTCTGTGTTTACCAGCACCCAGCCAACTAGGTGTAAGGAGAGTTAAAAAAAAGTATAACACTGCCATTGCTTCCATCTAAGAAAAAGTATCTCCACATATGATGCTTCGAATACTATACTTTTTAAAACTGCTGTCTCTTCTCTGGGACTTGGAGCTTGTGAGTTTATGCAAGGGCCCTTTAAAGGAGTAGTGTTAGTTTCCTACAAACTTTTGGCTCTCTTGAATATAAACCCTGCTAGTTTTTAAAACCAAATATATAGGGACTTCTTTTTCTAGTGCAGATCCTCCAGAGTGGGGAGCCCAGTATATGGCTCAGAACCCTCGCCCCTCAGGAAGACTTCAAGGGTTGTGCTATCCCTCTGACTCATGGGTTGTCCCACAGGGTGTGTGGGTCCTGATTAAACTGTGTCTCTGCTCCTCCTACCCATCTCAATGTGGCTTTCATTTTATATCCTTAGTGATTGAAAATCTGTTCTGCTAGTCTTTAGGTCATCCTCAGTGATAGTTTTTCTATATGTAATTATAGTTTGGATGTGTCCATGGAGGAGGTGAGTGCAGAATCTTCCTACTCCACCATCTTGTATTTTACATATACTTTAGTATATAAATTATCCTTAAGGTGCCCTGGAGCAAATAAAAGCTCTCTTAAGCCTTCATTACTCGTTCTTATTTGAACAAAGATTTTTAAAACATTTCCAACAAATGTACAGTCTGCCAGTAGAGATGAATACTTGTTTTCAAGTATTTGAATACTCTTATGATTTCAGTGTCCCTGTTGCCTACTCTACTGTTGGAAGGGAAACAAGGATTATGTATGCCAAATATTGCTAAAAATCCTGTGGGAAATAAAGCACAGGGTAGAGAGATTTTATATAAAAATCTTGGGTTATACCTTATTTTTTTTTAGGGAAAAAGAAAGAAATCTGAAAAGAAAGATTGTGCTTATCTCCCTGCAAGGCAAATTAACTGTTACCTATTAGAGGCTGCCATTATGCAAAGACAGGGGCTCTTCTGTTTGCCACAGTGCCTATCACAGTTTAATTCACTCAATTATTTTATTTGCTTCCCCTGTAAGTTTCAGAATTTGTTATCCTTGCTGTGGGACTTACGTGGAAAAGAGTCATCCACTTAAGAGGACAAAGAATTGCCAGTGATTTAGGTGGAGATTTGTCATTAATTTCTCTACAACTTAGTGAATTTTACTTTTGCTTAAACCACTTGCTGATCATAGCCATAGGTCAGAACGCAAATACATTGCTCTTTTGCATACTCATTCTCATTCTGTTTAATTTTAGATAAAAATAATGAAGTAAAGGAACTATTGAAAATTTGTAGTCTGAAATATACACGTAAATCAAAAACCTTTTTGCCTATGTTCTAATAAGATGATTTAAAAATCATATCATCTCTGTTCTTTGGAAACCTAACTTTCATTAATTAATTTTACAGGCAATGTTATTCCTATCATCTTCATATACATGAGGGAATCAGATTGCTATTTGCTTTTATTCTATTTAAACATCTATGAGGAACAAGAGTAAAATGATAAATATGCTAAACTTCTTGTTTAAACTTCTGTTTAATACAATGCCTAGATTTTATTGTTGAAAGAATATTCCTCTGGCAATAACATAATCACTCTTAAAAAAAAATAAAGTATAGAAATAATGCATTCTATTCAACTTTTCTCTCCTCTCATTTCTAAGAGCTTCCTTTCTTCTTTCTTCTGGCAATGAAAAGAAGATAAGCCACTCTGACTTTCTCCTTCTGCTTACTTTTTTTTTTCTCTTGGCTATGTCTGTTCCTGAAGGGAATAGAAAGTGTTAGTAAGCTTAGGAAGCAGTTTATGGATTATCTGGACTGTTTTTTTTTCATTCTCTGCCTGCTCAATAAGGAGCCAGGAATAATTGTCACCCTCTTCAGTATTGTTAGGGCCCTTTTGGAAAAAGGAAAAGAGGGTAACAGGGAGTATTAAACAAAAAAAATTCTATGTTTAGATAATTTTAAATTCACAAAAGAGTTGCAAAAATAGTATACAGAGTTTCTATACATTTCAGCTAGATTCCCCTTATTCTAACAACTTATATAACCAAAGAATAATAATCAAAACTAGTAAATTAACATTGATACAATGCTATTAACTTAAATACAGAATTTATGTGAATTGCATCTTTTTTTTTTTTTTTTAACTTTTGTCATTTTTCTGTTCCAGGATCCAACCAAAGACTGCACTTTGCATTTTTCCGGCATGACTCTTTAGTCTCCTCTAATGTGAGAAAGTACCTCAGACTTTCCCTTTCTCTCAAAAACTTTATAATTTTGAAAGGTACTGGTCAGTTTGTGGAATACCCCTCAAATTTGTTTTGTCTGATGTTTTCTATTGACTATATTGAGGTCATGCATTAGTAATAAAAATATCTCAGAGATCACATACCTTTCTTAGTGTATCGTGTCAGGGATACATGATATCCATGTGTCTTATTATTGGTAATGTTAATCTTGACCACTTGGCAAAAGTAGTAAATACAAGGCTATTGTAAAGTTACTGTTTTCCCACTTTATAATTACTAAATATTTTGTAAGAGATCTCTTGAAACTATATGATACAAACCTTATTTCTGCTTAAATTTTTGTCTGCTAATTTCTGTATCCATGACTGGATTGAGATTTTCCATTTGCTATTCTTCCACCACTACAGAAATTCTTTTGTAAGGAATATTTGTCTATTCTCCTCTATTTATTAATTTAGTTTTTATTTATTATGTTATATGAATTCATGCATTTTTATTTAATTTTGGGGCCTAGAATTCAACACCATTGTTATTTATTTTGTTGCCCAAGGTGTTCCAACTTTGTCAGTTGGGAGCTCTTTCAGGATGACTTGTGTGCTCTTTCCATATTCACCAACTTTAAAAAAGTTTTTAGCATTTCCTTATGTTTTATATTTTCTCTGCCTCATTTCTGAAATTAGTCATTTCTTTAAGAACTCTGATTCATTTTCACGAAAAATCATATTTAGAAACCAAAATTTGGGTTATAGGTGTACTCATCGACACTAGGATGTCACCTATTTCTAGCCCCTCAGTGAATGGAGCAAGGGGATAGATAGCTAGATAGCTAAATCTATATTGATATAAAGTATCTACATATATATTATACTAACTCATGGGTACACACATCTTTTTATTTACCTATCGATCAATCTATGTATCTATTTTCTAACTATGTATCTATGTATTGCTTCATTGATCTATCTAAAAAGTATCTATATTGATAATTTCTATTTTAATCCAGTGCCACAGGTTCACTTAGCATTTCTTCTTTTTATTTGTAACTGCTCTTAGACAGTGAAAAATCTTTTTTTCATTATTTGCAATATATTCACTTATTTCTTGAGCTTAGTATACAAATAAAATATCTTTATAATTCCTAACACATAGCCTTGTTATTATTGTCTTAAATTACATAATATCCACTCAAAACTCTGTTTTCTATAGTTTTTTACACCACTTTCTCTCTTTCACATCAGAAGGGACATTATTAATTAAGGCCCTGAAAAATTTTACAAAACCTAAAGCCAGAAATGAAACTGGGCATCCACAGTAACTAGAACCATAAACTCGAACATTTGCAAATGTTTTCTTATGCCGCTGTTTTCTATTTCTGAGTAACTACTTCATTCATTTTTTTTCCTCATCACCCTTTCTTTATACACTATTCATTTTCATTTATCTGCCTCACATGTTTGGAAACAAGCCCAATTAAGCCCTGGAATTTTACATTTTAGACCTTTATGCAGCTTTCTGCTAAAACCATAGAGAAAACTGATGGTGAAGCTGGTGCTGGGTTAATCTAGTCTGATATTCTCATTGATGGTCATCATACTCCACTTTTTCAGCACAAAAACTGTACGATTTTCACACACAAAATTCTCAAAATGTTCTAGCTTACCATAAATCTAGTTTCTCAAAAAACAAACCAAACTGACTCATTTCTCTGAGACGAGGTAACCACCTAATATTATGTTTAGTTCTTGACTCCAGAGACAGTGTTACAGGGCCAAAGTTCTCTGAATCTACATTCTCTGTATGTTATTACCATTGCCTCTAGTCAGTCTCAGTCTTTCTCGAGTTACCTCTTCTGTATCTTGAAATATATGGTCTGAGTCAGGGGTCTGCAAACTTTATTCAATAAAACCAGTTAGTAAATATTTTAGGCTTATGGGCAATATAATCTGTGTTAAAAATACTCAACTATGTTATTATAAAACAAAAGCAGTCATAGACACTGCATAAATGAAAGAAAGTGGCTGTGTTCTAAGAAAACTTTATGGACATTAAAGTGAGTTATATAATAGTCTCATGCTGCAAAATATTATTTTTTAATATTTTTCAACTATTAAAATGTAAAAAACACTCTTAGCTCACAGATTGTACAAAAATAAGCAGTGGGCATGACTTTGCTCATAGACTATGGTTTGACAATTTCTGGCCCTAATAACAATTTTAACCATTTTTAAAATACCTGACATATAATAGTGGAATAAACCAGAAGAATCATAGTGAAAAATTTCATCTGGGGAAAGAGATACATCATACCTTGATCACTGACTCAAAAAAATAATATTTAAGAGCCTCCAAAACACATATAGTAAAACTCACAGGAGTCCATTTGTTAGCTTGACTTCTTTAACAGATTATTCCACTGGAAAATTTTTCCTTATATAGAGTCCACCAGGACCACCTGAGAATGGAGCTGAAGTTTTGTTGTTTATTTTTTCCTTTGTGACTTTTTATTTTTAAAACAAATCTACAACAAAGAGAGAGAGGAGGAGGAAGGGAAGAAGGGAAAGAAGGAAGGAGATGCTAAAATAAAACAAAATGAAGACCAAGATCAAAAACTTAGGTTATTTCTTATAAATGCCTATGATAATCAAAAATAATCTTAAGCCATCTTCCTAGAGTGGTATAATATAATCACTTTTAGCCAGTTTCCTAGTGTCTGGAACCCTCATTATAATAACCAATTATTATAAAGGTTAGAAAACTTCCTCTTTTTCACTTTATAAATCATACTGTTATGTCATAGCTCTAAACTTCTTATTGGTTTTGTATTTTAAGATTCCCTGTTTATGCACTGTTCTTATATGCATAATAAACTCTTACTAAATACTATTTTACTGATCAGTTTTAATATTTACTGTTTCTAGATTTTAGAGAGGGAAAAAGGGAATGAAGAAAGGAAAGAAGAAAAGGGAGAAGGAAGAAAAAGAGGAAGCAAAAAAGGAAGATAAAAAGAATCAAAGAATGAAAGAAATAAAGAGAAAAAATACTACTTAAAAGAGATCAATATGTATTAATATAAAAGTAACCTAAATCAACATCTTATAAACTCAAGGGGATTGTGTTTTTATAACATTATAATAAATATACTATTTAAAATAAGCAAACCTTTTTGGGAGTTTATTTTGTGCCAAGCAGTGCATAAAACATTTTCTATATATGTTCTCATTTAATCTTCACCATGTAAATAGAGAAATTTCATGGCATTGTTCGAAAATACTCATAGTGTGGAAATAGGTAAAAGATAATTACATGACTATTCAAAGTCACACTAGAGTGTTGTTGAGCAGTACTAGCCAAGAGTTCTGTAATTTTCTAGTGCTATATACATTTTATTTAATTTTATTTATATTGATTGAATATTTAACAACTCTGTAAGAGTAGCTATTGATTTAAATAAAATTGATAGTACTGTAAATGATTCTTATCAAATAACAATGCAAATAAATTTTGAGATGTAAATAGAGATGCAAGCATGCTAATGATTTCAACCAAAGTTTTTACTTATTTTTTATCACTCAGTAGGGCATCAATTAGTTTTATATGTGATTTAGAAATATTATTTCCATAGTCAATCTTTCTGAATAGAAAAGAAAGACATTCTAGAATAGAAATAATTTGATTTTTCTTAAACTTTTAATAGCAATATCACCATTATTCTGGTTTCTTATTTAAAAGTTTAATACATTTTTTGACATATGTTTATTCTATACTTCTGTGAGAATTATACTTTTAAGTTTTTGAAAAGTATACTTTGAGAATTTACATGAGATTCCCCTGATAAGCATGGGTGAATAGGAAAAAATTCTCAAATGGCTAAAGTTGTTACATAAATGTTCTGTAACTGTTCTTGACCATGAATATTTCTGCGGACCAGAAATTGGAAGGAAGATGCACAGGGAAGATAGAGAACAAGTGGTAGAAAGTTTTAACATTATTTAAGTGCTTGATCCCACTTTTTTCTGAAGTCTAGTTCAGATCCTATCCTTGACTTTTATTGGACAGCCTAAAATCATTATTATAAAAGCATTATTTCACAAGTTGATTTAATTTATTATCTGTAATGCAACCCCAGGTACCCAGGTACAAAAATTTAGAGTATTTCAACTAAAATATACCTCAAAGTATATAGCTGGCTGTGTCCTGGATCCAAATAAGATTCCTTCATAGTGGGTTGACAGACAAAAGGCTTTTTGCTATTGCCTGTTTTATCAAGAACACACGCTAGGGAACCATAGGTTCTAGAAATTTAAAGCCATTGATAGAGAGCTATCAGGTAACTGGTTCATATATCAAAAGTCTGATATATTTGAGCTCTGCTCTATACACTTAGGAAATACTAGTGAACTAAACTGACAAAAGTCTTTTATCTTATAAGTTATTTACATTTTGGGAGAGTCATTCTTAGTAAAATATTGTCTTCTTTGATATGGCCTATCTCACAATACAAACTAACTTTGTAAAAAGAAATGCTTTTTGCCTGACTTCAGATATATGTGAGAGTGTTAGATTATCATATCAGAAAAGACATTCCAGAAAATGAGGGTGGGGTGGTTGTCTTGTAACCCAATACCATTGCCTTGAATCCTTGCCTGGAGGCCCATGACAATATACCTAAAGCTAGGAAGACTGAGTCTCCATGGTTGTTACTAAGAAACAAAGCCAAAATAATGGGGTTTAAATTAAACAGTAAGGTTTCTCAAGATTTCTGGATTTTGGTTACCAGCAAATGGAACTCCTTCAAATAAAATTGCTAATCAGCAATGTTTTTAGGATTAAAAAGTTTAAAGTTAATCGATATGGTTTATATTATTTTTGAATGATTACTATTCTATAGAAGCATCTTAAATTTACTGAAAGCTTTAATTAAAATATGCACATGATTCATATCTTTGAGGAGCTTATAATTAGGCTATGTAAAGCTGTGAGGAAATAAATAACAGTACAGAGTAGAGATGAAAAAATTCCAGAGAGACAAGCAAAACCATAGATACTGAAACTACCAAAGGGCCCAGATTTACTTTAAGCCTGAATCTATACACTTGACATTCAGAGTAAAGCCAAATCCCACTTTAATGAGATCATTTTATCATTTGCTTCTGCTTTCCTCATTCAAGTAGCTAGCTGGTAAGAGCAGTGTGTTAATGATCGACTTTCAAAGCAAACTTTGAAATAAAAAATCATAAAAAATATCACATTATTCATGCATCATTACATTTATTTAGCAGAATATTTTAAAATCAGTGTCTATGCGTTCTACTATAAATGTATATGTCATACAGTGCCATAGTATTCTGTGGAAAGAAGAAATACAAAATACATACAAGAATAACAACAAATGACAAAGGAATGGGATGAGATAAGGAAACCCAATCCATGGAATTCAGATTTTAAAGCTAGAAGAGAATTTAGAAGTTGTTTGAATCAACTTCCCTCATTTCAAAGATAAGAAAAGACCGGATAGCTTAAATGCATATATAGAGCAAGAAATAGGCATAGATATTCCAATACAAGTAAAAGCCAGAACCACAGAAGAGCCACAGAATTCAGTCTTACAGCTAAAGACACACAAACATTCACACACACAAAGATGAACACAAAAAAAAGAGCCCCACTTTCAGGTGCTCTTTGTTCTGTTCTTTAACATACAAAAACACCAAATTTTATTGAGTCAGTAAATATGTGTTAAGAATGTACCCTATACCACGTACTCAATTAAATATTAACAAATGCAGTGTCTGCTGAAGTATTTGTCTTCTGAAACAAACAAAAGCTATGTGACCATGCATTGAAACAAAGGTTATGTTAAATCAGGTTTTACCTATACCAAGAGGCTATAACTTCTAATTCTTACTAAAGTCTAATTCTAAAGGCATAAATATTTCCTGTAATAACATTTTCAGAAAATTACAGTGGATGGTATAAATAAATACCATGCCGTGCTAAAAGTTCCTATAGGAAAGAGAGGATTAAGTTATGATTGCTACACGCTGGGAATCAGAGAAACTAATTGAGGGATATGAGTCTCCTGCAGATCAGGCCATCAATCCAAGAGGGAGCTCAAGAGTTAAAATACCACCCAGGGTAACACTGGTGGCCAAAAATATTCACTGTGAGAGGACAGAAAGTAACACATATGGAGGGATTTCTGAAAGATAACCATTTCCACAACAGCAATTTTTCCAACTTATAGATTTGGAGATGTATCTAGTTTAATTTAAAGAAATACTAAAAGATGGCAGTAACCACAGAAAGGGTCCTGGAAAGCAGAGAAGTATGTGAGTAAGTCAGGAATTCTAGATAAAATCTGCCTCAGGGTCAGTTCCAAATTTCTTAAGGAATTTGATATGGAAATGGAAACCAGTACTCAGGCAGAAAACAACTTCTAGGGCGACGTGGGCACCTCATAAACTTGTAGAATTAATGAATAAATTAACCATTCGATGGTCATCATTAACCATGAAACATGTAAGTAATACATTACATTTGACTTTCTTTGAGCACATGTTTCTTCAGTACTTATAATCAAGTATTATGAAAGATTCTATTGATGATACAAAGAAAATGGACACAGCTCTAACCTCAAAGATTACAGAGTTTAGCTAGGGATCTATGATAGACAGCATATCCACATTTAATTTCTAAGTAGGTATAATAAATGCAAATAATTGGCAAGAATTAAATTCAGAGGAAGAAGTTACTTATAGTCAGAAGAAAGTAAAAACTACAATTATTTCTGAGCAAGAAAGCAACTGAGAAGGAATGGACAAATGTTCATTGATTCCATAGAGCTATGACTGAGCCAGAACATGGTATAGAAACAATGAATAAAGTAATAAGAAAAGGTTTTAGAAGTTACAATAGGGTCAAATCTTGAAGAGTATTATAAATTATTCTGTTTTCACTTTACTTCAATGGTATACAGGATCTGAAGGACTGTAGCAGTAGAGTCAGAATCTAAGTGGCTTTATAATGTTCGATTTGGCAGTTGTTTGTGGGGTAGATAGAAAAGGAAGAAACTGGATTCATATTAATCAATATGATGGCTATTACAAAGGTCCAAATTAAAAAATTTTAAAAACAATTGTTTCACATTGTTACCATTTGGAGGTGATTTAAAATCTGGTGTTCTCCCAAGCAGCATGGAGAGGGGGTATAACACCACGAGTTTTAACGTAGAAGAATGTAATTTTATATAAAATAATATCCTGGTTCACATAAATTAGATATTTTATAGTAAATTCTTAAAAGTCAAATATTGAGAGTTTTAGAAATGCCAGAAAGAATAATAAAAAATCAAGGTACTATTAGTTATCCCACTTTACATTATAGCAAACTCATAACTACTACAGACTAAATGCTTTGAAAGTTCTTTAAGGAACATTATAATAGAATTTTTAATGGAAAAAAAGAAGGTCAGTTTCACAGCAAGAGAGGTCTCCTTCTTATGATAGGGAAAAAAATCACAGTTCACTGCTTTTTCCATCGTGTGTCTTTTGCTTCTGTTTCTTGCTTGAGTTTGGGGCTAATAGCAATGGCAGGTGGAGGTGGCAAAGGTCAAATTGCTATTGAGGTGATGAACTAAATCATTATATATAAAAAAAAAAAAAAAAAAGATAGGAAAGGCGTGAGAAAAATTCTCCAGGGAAAGAAATCTTAGAATAAAGAATATTTTCAGCTTTCCTACAAAAAACTAAATTTCTATTCTTATAATGTTGCAATCAATTCTTGATTATCTATACTAATTGGCGAAGTAGTAGCACATTAATCTCAAATTAATTTATATGTGAGACTGACTCAAGGACTCTTGATAATATTTATGGCCTGTTGAAAATTTCTAAGGACCATGTTCTAATGATCTAATATGAATATTCTAACACTAATTTTTAGGACTCAGAGTGCCCATGAGAAAATTGTAAAAAGAAGTGAATAAAATAAGAAAAATGAGTATTTCATTTTACATGGGCATGACAACAACGACTAAAATACGATTTTCACAGGGCTGCCCTAGGAGATAGTACCTAGGCAAAGTTGTAAATAAAGGTCTCTAATAGAAATAGATATTCTTCTAAAAACTTACAGAAAATAAAATCTAAATCAGCCTGCTGTGTGACGCAGCACCATACGCTACATCAATTCAAAATTTGAATCAGACGCCAACAAATTCTTCCATTCATCATATACAGATGATTGAAACTTGCAATAAGTAACTTAAAAACATCAGTTCTCCCCCACCCCCATTCTCTCTCCATATGTGTGTATGCACATGTTATTCACAAGTCAACTTGTGATTCTGATGAGTAATATACCCTAATTTCAGAAAAAATATGTCCAAAGCGTCTAATAATTTACAAACAATTTGAGGAGGTTCACCAATACCCTAAATTCTCTCTAGTGAAAGAGAGATTTTTTTTTTTTCCACCTCAAACACAGGCCTTCAGTTCCAGTTAGTGTTACCCAGTAGTTAGTAAAGCCTTGTGTTATCTAGGAAAAACTGTTATCTAAGTTTGTCTGTCTTCCAGTGTGGATAGCTAGGAAATGAAAATAATAGCTATCGTATTCGTAAGTGTATGTCGTGTTTAACCAGTCAGAGGCATTAAGATATGTTACTTCCCTCTTCCTTTTGTTTATGTCTCAGCACAATAAAAAAAGTAGCTACACTTAATTATAAACCATGTAGAGTAAAATTCTCACACTGGGCTTTAATTACACTATTAAGAATATTCTTTTATAATTTATACTCCACTATGTTAATATCCTAAGTATATTGCTTGTGAGAAATAAGGCAGTACAGTGAAAGAGACTTGAGTGCCAATCCCATCTATGTCACTCAATCCCTTGTCATATGGCTATGTGTAGGTTAAATCAACTCTCTGAATTTCAGTTTACATATCTGTAAAAAATTAATGTACTGATGATTACCCCCCAAAGGATTATTTGAGCATTAAATAAGATCGATTTGATTCACAGTTATATTCATGTATGTATAGATGATGATTCTTGAAGGAAATAGTTCTATGGTTTGGCAGTTTCATGAAGTTAGATAACATGACATCCACAATTGACATAAAATTTTGTAAAATAATCAAGTCACTCCTAGTAGGAAGCTCTAGACAACATTTCCCTTTATAATGTGCTCTTCTTGTCAGAATGAAAAACAAACAAAAACATAGTTGAGTCAATATTTTACAATCTTACACATCTTTTCTCTTCATTTTATTTTTATCCATTCCGCTCATATTCCTTGTACATTTGATTTTGTATGTGCATATATTTCTTTTTATTCTCTTCTACTGTTCCCAAGGTTCACAACACCAGCTGCATGTTAAAATCATTTGAAGAGCTCTAGAATGACTAGGTTTCACTCCAAATCAATTGCCTCAGAATCTCACAATTGTTTTTAAACTTTTTCATGCATCAGAATCATCTAGAGGGCTTCATAAAGCACAGGTTTCTGGGACTTATCCCCATAGTTTCTGACTTAGTTAGTCTATAGTGAAGCTCGAAAACTTGCATTTCTAACAAATTCTCAGCAAACACTTTTCAGAACTACTGCACTAAAAAGTAAGACTCAGATATCAATATTTTCATTAAGAAATTCTCACATCATCTTGATACATACTAAGGTTTGAGAACCCCTATGCTATGCTTTCCTTGGCTTCAAAAGCTACCAATTATAATACTTATTGATGTGCCACCCTTTTCAACCCTAAACCCAAACCTACTATCTTTGATTATCAAGGTAGTAGTAGGGTAAACACATTATCCACCCACTAATCTGGCCATCAGTATACTCATTCATTCATTCATTCATTCAACATAATTGAGATAAATTTCTTGCCATCAGGTTTCAAGGTCTATTGGGAAAAACTAACAAAAAAACAAAAATTTTAGTGTAATACAAATGTGTTTAACTTGAGGTGTAGGATTGAGGAAAAAGGCTCATTCCAACTTCAGAGAGCGTATAGTGTTAAAGTTAAGCCTTGAATTACAAGTATGAATGCAACAAGTGAGCCAAATAGAGAAGAAAATTCTAAAATACATTTTTTGTTTTCTTCTTAAATTTTATTTTCTTAGAAGAAAGTTGAAAGTTGTAATTACTTCATTTCTTAGAAGACTCATTTTATTGTAAAGATGTTTTTTCACTAAGTGATCTAGGCTGACTGTGAGATACTTGGGTGGGGTGCGGATGGAAAGTGCAAGCTATACTGAAATTCAGTACAAGTTTTAAAGTCAATGTCAGCACGAATCCACATTCCATAACTCAGAATAATCCTTACTTAGCAAAAAAAAAAGAGTAATAGGACAGAGGTGCAACAATTTTTATCTAAAATTTTATCTCAGCTATTTATTGTTGAGACCCTCCAGTGCCCTCATTGTACTTGGCACTGGAATTACTTATGCCTGGCCAGTACTAGCCGAGATAGGCTATAAATCAGGCTCCTTTCCTCGACCTCTCTTGGTACTGCTGAAAGAATAATTAGCACCTGCACCACAGGCTCAGATGCCAACTTTGCTGCCTGTTTATGCATCATTTCAAGTAAAATACAAACTACTACTGCTGCCTGCTCTGACCACCTGTCACGCTGTTCCTTTGTCATTTCTCTAAACTCGACCTTCAGAAGTAGTCTGAGGTGTGACAGACAACCTAACAAGCTTTTTAGATAACCACAGTTCCCATACCTGTTCATTTGAACACTAAATGCCAATGATGTGCTTCTTTCTACTAGAGCCTACCTGCTAAATTGTTGCTGCCAATTCCCATATTCTTGCTGTTAAGAATTGCTGGTGTTGCCACGTCTCAATTTAATATCTGAGGTGAGTATACAGTTCAAATACACTTGTGAAAACCATAAAAATATTTAATTTGTTTCTATGACTCCGCACTGAAGTAAATAATACCTGCATTGCTCCTGTCTGACACCTGCAGTGAAACATTCAAATCTTTCATCTGCTTCAGTTTCTAATTCCATTTCCCTAAAACATTTAACTTGTCTGTGTTTACCAAGGTGTTTCTATTAATAATCTCAAATTAACCTCAACTAATTTACAATATATGAAAATAATAATATATACCTTTTTGTAATGCATTCAAGATGAAAAATTATTTTTGGCAAGTATATTCAATACTAAATAGAATACTTACAGAATAAGAGAGTCAAAGAGCTTTAGAAAGACCTTGGTAAAATCTAGTCTTACTTTGCACATAAAGAAATAAAAACCCAATAAGGTTGTATAACAGATACTCACTCAGTGAGAGAACTAAAATTCCAGATTTCTGACTTCATATTTAGGAAGTTATTTTTTTATTAAACTTTATTTTTAAAGTGTTTCTTAATAAAATTGCCTAATAACAGCAAAACTAATGTATAGAACTAAAATTTACTTATATATTATTAAACTAAAATGTTAATGTTAAACATTTTTGAAATCGTACTTGTACAAAATCAGAAGTTTATCCTTAAGCTGTTTTCTATGTTCATTTGTCAAAGATGCTCTTATAGGGCCATTGTAATTTATTCATTCTGCTCTAATGATGCCATTTTCTACACTTTTAATTTAACAACAGTTTTCACTTGTCTCTTTGGAGTATCAGACAGCTGCAGAAGAGAGATCCAACTGCATGTTGGCAGGAGCAAACAGACGGATAAGGCTGTTTGGGGTACAATTGTAGTTTAATTTAGGTTGATGAGAAAACACACCAGAGTTTGATTGTCAGGAATTTGGTCACATCTTTTGCTGAATATTGATGTGCTTCTAAATTTCTATAATTCTTAAGAAATACAATTTTTTGTCTATTTAACATTCTGTATAATAAAGAAACTAAAGTTTTCTCACAACTCTTATAAACTTTAGAGTTTAGGGTTAGTTAGTTCGTTCAAGCAGAAATTTCACAAATGAGAAAACAAATAGATTAAAGGATAGTCTCAAAATCACACAGATCATTGCAAAACTAACTTTTAGGATTTTTGGTTTATTGTAATTACCACCACACAATAGCTTTTTATTAGACATTATTATTGTTGTTTAAGTAGGCATTATTAAGCAAGTATTATGGTTAAAAATGATATTTTAAAAAAATAATTTCTACTTAAAATAATTAAAAATTATGACTTCTATTTGCCTTAATCCACTTACCTCACCTAAATGACCACAGCTCTCTCATAATAAACTGTGATTATCTAAAGCCATTTGATAATTGTTTTGTGCTCTATTTTGATTAACTGTAGCTAGATCTCTGTTTATCTAAGAATCTTAGCATTAAATTGTGTCTGAGGGTTCACCTTGTACCATCTTCCTTGTACTTTATTAAGCTTATGCATCTTTCCACTGTGTGAATTAGCTAACCTCTCCTTGAACACTTTTAGTAGCAGAAAAGTTTATGAGGTAAACTTTCTTTAAGTAGAAACTCTAACGAATTTGGTCATTTTGTTTAACTAGTACACTATTTAGGTTTACTATAAGCGAGATAATGTGCTAAGAACTAAGACAATAAATAGAGAAATAAATCACAGTAGGCAACATTAGTAGTTTGTATTGCAGTATGGACAAAAGCATAAATGCAGATTACAACTGATGAGTTGCATTTAGAGAAAAGCATTTAGATGAAGTAACAAGAGCTAACATTTCCTGAGTTATTCCTTTGTGCCAGACACTGTCTAAGAGTGGTAAGTGCTTAGGATGTAGATTGTCATCCTCTTTATATTACTCATGAGGAAATCAAAGATCAGCATGTCGAATGTTCTCTCAAAGCCATAGAGAGAGTTAATGGTGGATCTGGAATTTAAACCGAAGTCTGTTTCTAACCAATACTTCTGCACTCCGGTATTCGCTAATCTTAAAGAAAAAGGAGGATTAATAAAGTTAGAGATAGGATAAAAAAATTTATATTGAGAAACTAAAAAAGGCAAAAGCTGACAAAAGGAAACTTTCTATCACGAACAATAAAAGTGATTTAGTTTTGAGAAAGATGACTGTGAGGGAATAAGGTAGCAAATCTACAACAGTCAGATTATAGAAAACCTGAGATGCCATCCTAAGGTATTTGTTAATTATTGAAGTGTTACTGAAATTGTTAAGCATAAAAAAATTATAATCAGTGTACAATTCATGGATATTAATTTTGGAAGAGTTCTTAAAAATGTTGGATGAAGACAGAGATAGAGAAGCACATAATTTTAACGGTGACAAGGACAATGAAAGTGATTATGTTTTTACCATGAGCCATCATATGTCTCCCAATATTTTTTATATTCTTGATTATATTGCTGTCTTTTGGAGTGGCAGGAGATATGTTCTATGATTTTTTTTCAAAACCTTCTACAAAGTTACAAGAAAAACGCATACATTTTAATATATTCAAGTCACAAAATACCAAAACTGTCAAATGCCCTACTTGCTAAATATTCTGTTCTGAAAATCTAGCATATAAATGTAGTTCCAGGTCCCTTTAAAATATACAAGTACAATTTACACCAATAGCACTTAGACAGCAACTATATATTAGATTTATTAATGTTTTCAGGATTTATATAAATATATTAGAAATATTTCCTTAATACATAATGCACAGTAATGTGTGTTTGCATTTGATTAAGTGATTTATAAGAGAGATATATGGAGTGTTACTGGTCTGACAACCAAAGTACAGAAAAAAAATTTATGAGGTCCAGTACTCTAATGAAATATATAGGAATTGATTATACCAATTATTAAAGAACTTATAATAAGATAAATATAAACATTTATCCTCAGACTGTGTTCTGAAATTATTTATCCATAAGCAACAAATCAACAACAGCATAAATGGTACTTATATTTTCACTTCCTTTATGTATGTATATTTATATATCTTATGAAAACTAGATACTAAGGTAATTCCATTTTGAAACGGTTGATCCATGTAAAATATATTCAGGATTAATGTCAAAATTTCTAAGAATGTGCACACTATATGAACAATCAATTTCAATTTATTCTACATATAGATTAATGAATATATGCCAAAATGTGCTACAAGAATGTCTCATACTCTTGCTTATAATAAAGAAAATTTGAGGATTC
>NW_011888839.1:4660669-4665016 GCF_000151845.1 Pteropus vampyrus
ATTTTCTAGCTATTTGGACTTGGACAAGTCACCTTTGATGACTCAATCTCCTTATTTAAAAATGAGAATAATAATAACACCTACTTTATTGGTCGATGTGAGGGTTAACTGAGTTAATGTACATAAACTGCTTAAAATAATGCTTGCCACATAGGACTTTTACCAAAGTGTTGGATACTATTTTTATGTCTTTCCTCACCCTCGCTATCATTCCTTGATTCTTTGAAATTCTAATAAGAGAAAGGATAAGTAAAAAAAGATAGTCTCAAGTAAACAATACCAATTTGTTTGGACTCTTCTGACTTCTGTCTCAACCTATAGCATAATAATCATGTATACCAAGTCTTTGGAGAATTGACTTTCTCCCAGGCCATCTCACTCAACCCTCTTTCATTCATTGCCCTATGTTTTCTCTAGGTGCATTTTGTGATATCTGTGAGGTTGGTGATGGTGGTGCAAAGACAAAAGACTCTGGGTCACTTGAAGATAGAATACACACTACTGCAATTTATTCATTTATTATATTAATTTCTCCTTTTTAATTTTTTTAGCCAAAGACCAGAAATGGAGAAGAAGTAGATCCACTTCTTATCATCTTTCAGTAAACAGAAATGCCATTTCTTTTTATCATTGTGTGCTTATCTGATTGACATTTTTTTGGTTGCTTATTGATTTTTAAAATTTATCTATCATACTTGTCATTAGAATTGTTTTCTAAATGTTATTAATCAGTTGACTTTCATTTATAGTTTCGATTTGCATTCTGAGTTTTTAAATTTTTATATTTTTTATAGAGATTTTATTGGTAATTTGGAAGAGGCAGTAGCAAGTGTTGCTAGTTAAATTAAACTTTAACTAAGGTTTCTTATAAGGGATAGTTTATTAAGTAAGGATTTGGGATGCCAGGTTTTTGTTTCTTGTTTTTCTCTCTCCTAAAAAGCGAGAGTAATAGAAGGAAGTGTTAATGATTCTAGTACAAATCATTTAACACTTTCTAGGAGATAGCAATTCCTTATTAGCTTTCCTGATAAGAGGCCATTAATATATCCAGTATTAATTTCACAGTGAATTGGATGAAATTTAAATAGATAAAAGATAGATGATGATGATAGTTGATAGATGATAGATAGATAGATAGATAGATAGATAGATAGATAGATAGATAGATAGATAGATAAGAGAAAGAGATGTCCTTTCAGATGAACCTCAGTTGATGAAATGAGTGATTAAACGATTGAGATGGCTGAGCAGGGAGAAGAGAGGACTCCTGTGTTTCTAGTTTGAGCTATGGGGATTTAAGTTGCTATTTAATGGGGTAAAGGATCATAAAGAAGGCACAGATGTTTGGAAATTAATAATAAGTCAAATTATAGAAATATTAAATTTAGTATACCAATAGGGCGTCTCATTGAAATTGGCAGTAAGTTATTAGAAAGAAGAAGAGTATGACTATAAATTAACTCATAAAGTATTTAATAAATGTTTTGTGTTACATACAGCATAAGAGATACTGAACCAGGGATATTACAATAAGTAAGACTAGTCTACTCTCCTTCTCCTGCTAGACTTGTAATTTAGCAGCATGAGCCTGGACAAAATCCACATGCTGTCATTAATAAAAAGAATAATTTAGGTTTTCTTCAATCTTTTTTGTTTTGTCTCATTGTTGACTTTTGTTTTTTACTAAACCAACACAGAATATATAAGTATAAAAGATCGTAAAAAGATATGTGAGAGAATGCGACCATCAATCCCTCCCTGTTCCTTACAGAGTGAGCCCAAAATTCTGTGTGTGAAATAAGGAGTAAGAAATTATCTAAACAGAGCAGCCTAGAGACTTATTATCTCTCATACTACTTTAGGCTAAATGGACTTAACACTCAAGAGTCTATCTAAAGAAATTCTTGCTGTATCACAATTATACATCTGCAGTTCATTTCTTAACATGTCAATGTTTCTTCTTGAGGTTTCCACAGAGCAGGTAGGGGGGTCCAATTACAGATAGGTGATAAGCAATTACATACTATGTAGTAAGGTATATGTTTCATATTCGACAGAATAGTACACATTAGAGTCTAGTACCTAGATCTCCAACCCAATATCAGTTGGTTGTAGTAACTTACAAGAATATCTCAAAGATCTGAAAAGTTATCATGTCTGTCTGTCTGTCTGTCTATCTATCTATCTATCTATCTATCTATCTATCTATCTATCTATTTATCATCTATCTATCATCTATCCTCTATCATCTATCTCATCTATCTATCTGGGAAGACTTAGCTCTGCTTTAATGCCTTCTTTTTGATTGTCAAACCCATACAAATTATCCAGTATAATCTTCCTTCCATAAAGTTAGTTGATTAGGAGTTTTATTTATATCTGAGAAGCCCCTTCACAGCAATACCTAGATTAGTGTTGGATTAAATAATTGGAACCGTAGCCTCGACGGGTTAACATAACAGAAAACCTATCACAGAAGGTTATCTGAAAATTATCATATTAATTCCACTCAGTTTTCATTGGGAAAATGTAATTTCATAGCCCTATGTTGTTGCAAAGGAGATTCAGAATGGTAGTTTCTAGATGTGTGGTTGTGTACCCTGCTAAAACTTCCTCTTAGAATAATAAATACTGTAAATCTATAGTGATGGTTTGTTAAAGAGAGTGAGAAGTTCCAATCAGAACATCAGGATTTGTTAGTGCCTCTCTGTGAGAGAATTCACCTTTAGGAGGAGGGTAAAAAAGGAGAAAATACTGAAGATGTGATGGTAGAGATGGGGAGCAAGAAGAGAGAAGAGAAGCAAGATCATAAATATAAGGAATTCTCCATATGACCATCTGAGATTTATTCCACTTGGACTCAAAGAGAACATAATGGAAGAATGATAAAAGGTTTAGCAATATGTTCTGACTTCTTCCTTGTAAATGGTTGCCTACTTGTAGATTGCTTTTATATTGGTACCCTCCAAACTTTAATGAGATACCAAGGAGCTTATATAAGGACACTTCATCTTCCCCGATGAATTATAACCTTCACAAAAATAAGAACTTTTTATTTCAACATTTAGCACAATTATAGGTACTATTTTATTAAATGTTGAATAAATTAATTACTCAAGAAATGGACAAAGTTGTATGTTAGAATTACACAATGAAGCTCTTCATCCCTCTGATTACCTGTCTTAGGTAAACTAGACATTTCTTTCCTCCATGTGACTCCTCTGAGCATCTTCACAGGGTTCACCATAAGGTAGAAGATATTTGAGGCATTTAATGACATTTATTTCACATTTTCTCCTCCAATCACAAGGAGAAAAAAATCTTCTCTCCATATGAAAACAAAATATTGGAATAAATCTAGGCCCCTTTGCCCACATTTTTATTAGGTTCTCCTTAAATAAGAGTTTTTCATCTTATTAGGTGAAGTCCAACAATCATGAAGTCATATTTTAATAGTACAATGAAAAGTATTGCGTACTTATGAGTTCATTGTCTTCTCTTTCCTCAGTTAGTAGAGAAAAGATTTCCTCATCAAGATGGCCTATTCCAATATTTTAATAACTCTTTATCTTTCTGAATCCACACATGGTGAGTTTTCTTTCATTTCCTTTTCTCCTTTGTAGCAGGTATCCACTTCCTAGGGGCTAATTTCTAGTTTCTCTTCCATGAGTAAATGGACTTTAGTTTGGAGGAAAGAGATAGGAGAGATCTTACTTATAGTTCCAAGAATCTGTTCCACTTCCCAGAAAAACTTACCAGAAAAGGCCTTCAGTGGGAGAGGAAGGGACTGTCTGCTTGATGATAGGACATATCAATTGGTGTTCTTCAGACATACTTTAATTCATATATTTCCTATAAAGATATATTTTTGATTGTTTATGGAAACTCTAGAGTAGAAAGATAAATGATTGGATTAGGAAACTAACTTTCCATCCCTGACATCTATCAGCAAGATAAGTATAAAGGCCTTTGAAACAGTTTACAAACTGTCAGAGACAATCTTTATCAATTTTTTACTGTCTTCTTTGTTAAAATTTGATGTAACCTATTGTCATATCAAATAACTCAGTTAAGAGTCTTGCAAAACTGAGGTTATATTTATTCTTATTGACACCAGTTAATTATTTAATTTGATTGGTAGCACAAGAACCATGCGTTTCTATCAGAATATCCACTACAGTTGTCACGCTACCATTTTTCATTTGTGTACTTATCGCTTTTATTCTTTTCTTTCTCCCATCCAACCTTTCTCTTGCTTTCTACAATCCTTCTCATTTCCTCCCTTTCCTGTGAATATTTATGCCTTCACTATGAACTCATGGGAAACCTAAGCCCTGTAGCTGACTC
>NW_011888839.1:4665066-4667608 GCF_000151845.1 Pteropus vampyrus
TTCTCCATATGACCATCTGAGATTTATTCCACTTGGACTCAAAGAGAACATAATGGAAGAATGATAAAAGGTTTAGCAATATGTTCTGACTTCTTCCTTGTAAATGGTTGCCTACTTGTAGATTGCTTTTATATTGGTACCCTCCAAACTTTAATGAGATACCAAGGAGCTTATATAAGGACACTTCATCTTCCCCGATGAATTATAACCTTCACAAAAATAAGAACTTTTTATTTCAACATTTAGCACAATTATAGGTACTATTTTATTAAATGTTGAATAAATTAATTACTCAAGAAATGGACAAAGTTGTATGTTAGAATTACACAATGAAGCTCTTCATCCCTCTGATTACCTGTCTTAGGTAAACTAGACATTTCTTTCCTCCATGTGACTCCTCTGAGCATCTTCACAGGGTTCACCATAAGGTAGAAGATATTTGAGGCATTTAATGACATTTATTTCACATTTTCTCCTCCAATCACAAGGAGAAAAAAATCTTCTCTCCATATGAAAACAAAATATTGGAATAAATCTAGGCCCCTTTGCCCACATTTTTATTAGGTTCTCCTTAAATAAGAGTTTTTCATCTTATTAGGTGAAGTCCAACAATCATGAAGTCATATTTTAATAGTACAATGAAAAGTATTGCGTACTTATGAGTTCATTGTCTTCTCTTTCCTCAGTTAGTAGAGAAAAGATTTCCTCATCAAGATGGCCTATTCCAATATTTTAATAACTCTTTATCTTTCTGAATCCACACATGGTGAGTTTTCTTTCATTTCCTTTTCTCCTTTGTAGCAGGTATCCACTTCCTAGGGGCTAATTTCTAGTTTCTCTTCCATGAGTAAATGGACTTTAGTTTGGAGGAAAGAGATAGGAGAGATCTTACTTATAGTTCCAAGAATCTGTTCCACTTCCCAGAAAAACTTACCAGAAAAGGCCTTCAGTGGGAGAGGAAGGGACTGTCTGCTTGATGATAGGACATATCAATTGGTGTTCTTCAGACATACTTTAATTCATATATTTCCTATAAAGATATATTTTTGATTGTTTATGGAAACTCTAGAGTAGAAAGATAAATGATTGGATTAGGAAACTAACTTTCCATCCCTGACATCTATCAGCAAGATAAGTATAAAGGCCTTTGAAACAGTTTACAAACTGTCAGAGACAATCTTTATCAATTTTTTACTGTCTTCTTTGTTAAAATTTGATGTAACCTATTGTCATATCAAATAACTCAGTTAAGAGTCTTGCAAAACTGAGGTTATATTTATTCTTATTGACACCAGTTAATTATTTAATTTGATTGGTAGCACAAGAACCATGCGTTTCTATCAGAATATCCACTACAGTTGTCACGCTACCATTTTTCATTTGTGTACTTATCGCTTTTATTCTTTTCTTTCTCCCATCCAACCTTTCTCTTGCTTTCTACAATCCTTCTCATTTCCTCCCTTTCCTGTGAATATTTATGCCTTCACTATGAACTCATGGGAAACCTAAGCCCTGTAGCTGACTCTTAAGGATAAAGCAGGTGTGCATCTAAATTCAGCCCAAATGCTGACTGTACTTTCAACTAGATGATTTTGCATCTCATAAACAGCATCTCAAATAGTCTATTATTTGTTTTCCTTTTTATTAAAGCAACTTCTAGGCAATAAAGTGGCTATCTCTGTTCTCCCTGCACACTTCAGTGAGGCTACTTAGCACCAGGCGTGGGTTGGCGGCACTTCAAGAGCCCAGTAATGTGGTGGTGTATTGCTGGGGGATTATCAAGCCATGTCCACTGAGACTGGAGAAGTCTTCAGAAACATTGAATGGAGAAAATTAGACATGAACTGAGAACTCAGAAGATTGTGTTATTTAAGTGCCATGAAATTACTTAGAAACTTAATTATGAAAAAGGATGAGATGATTTCTAGGGCAGGAGATCAACTTTGCTTCTGATTTTTACTCTTATTAATATGGAAAAAACTCCTTTTATGCGAAATGAAATTTGTTAGGCATCTCCACTAAGTTTCTTATCATATATATGCTAATTAAAAGCTTTTTCTAACCTTTAAATGATGAATTGCTAGTAAATATCTCTGTAATATTTACATACCCAGTATAATTTTTTTTTAGAGCAAAAGGCAGCCAGCATAGCATTATTTATTAAGAAGAGAAATCAAGCTCTTCAATAAAGTGCTGGGAATTTGTTCCTCTGGCATATTAGAAACAGATCTTTGAAAACATTCAATTAATAATATGTTGAGTTGTATCTGTGCCCTACCCACTAACCACAGGATGAAAACATACATTCTTTCAGTCTTTTTTCATTTTTAATGCCTAATCTCAAAATGAAAATTTTCCCCTACAGAGAACATCAAAAGATAAATTCCCTTAGTGGCATTTTATAATTAATTTTAATATCCATGAACTAAGCACATAAATCCTTCTAGTTGTAGCATATGCAAATGTATTTTGGCATAACTTTGAAGTAGCTATTACTAAATGCAGATTCCATCTCTGCTTGGGGTTGAGTGTAAAAACTTTT
>NW_011888839.1:4668309-4670314 GCF_000151845.1 Pteropus vampyrus
CTTGCAGAAATACCCAGAATAATTTGACCAAGTATCTAGGTACCACATGGACTAATTAAGTAGGCACATAAAATAAACTATCATCCCTCTAAATCATTTAAGATGAAAATTCTTGTCTATATATAGCAAGTTAAAAATTGAGCAGATTTCATATCAAAATATCTATTGGAATAAAAAGAAATAGTCATATATTTAGATCTGATACCTTCTATAAAGTAAATTTAAAATAAAATACTTATCTAACTAAATTTAAGAGAAACCATCATTAATTTTAAACTTAAAATCTCATACCATATTCAATGTACAGTGGAGATCAAGAGTTTGGTATTAAGATAAAACAATGTTTTTCAAATGAGAAGTGAAGGACAGTAAATATTACTGGAGACTTTTTAGGAAATCATGATATCAAAACTTGGGTTACTGAGTTAATCTCATGGGGTACACATGGTGCACTTGGTTAATTTTATTCTAGGCAGAGAGCTTTAGGATGATAAGAGAACTTAGATAAAAGAACTGCTATTGATCATCTTTGAGGAAAACACATAAAAGTAGAGGAAGAAAATATTCTTGAATTTCGGAAAAAAAACAGCTTAGCATCTAAAATTTCCAAAATTCTAGAATATATTATTGGATAGGTGAATTGTTACATAGTAATTGAATTCTCTCTCTTTTAAATAAAATAATGAATTGTTATATCGATATAATGATATTGATAAGTAAATTTCTATAAAGGATATGGCAATAGTGTTTTACACAACTTGAAATAGGCTGAACAAACATTTGGATGAGTCTGTGTCACCTAAGGGTAATATTTGGTGGAATTTCCACATCTCTATTTTGTTTAGTGTTTTTTTAAATGATAAGGATATAGTTATATGGGAATGTCGAGTATAGAGGTTGTTTCCAAAAGGGTGGAAAAATTGTTTAATAAGGTGTGATTTAAAAAACAATGAACAAAGATCAAGTGTCTGCCGAAAAGGCTGTGACCTGGGAGCATTATCAGGGTGAACAGACTGCTCCAGCTCCTGAGTTCACTGCTACTCAGCCTGAAATCATAGACTGGTCTGAAGGCATGTAGCTTCCTCAGCAACTCTCCACTGAAGTGCAGCACTCAGCCTGCCACTGAGTATGGATCTGCGCTTCCCACTGCTCAGGCCACTGAATGTTTAGGAACAATCGCTGAGTGGCCTTAAACTGGTTTCCCACACTCTTAAACAAAATGGAAATAAGTTTGATGGAAAATAAAAAATTGCTTAAAAAAAAATAATGAACAGAAGATTTCAAAAGTATAGCTGCACTTTTTGTTTGTTTGTTATGGAGCAAAACTAGGGAGATTTCACAGTTATAATTGTGTTCTTACATATTGGTTTTAAAAAGAAGTATTTCTTCCACAGATCCAGGCTGAGACTGTGGAAAAGAATCTAATAAGAGACTTCCAATTCTGGCTGTATGACATACTGCAAACCCTGAAAAATCTTATCACTAAAAAGCAACTAAAATTATGGCTAAATATTTTAAAACATATTCAATGTAAAGATTATAAGGCAAGAGATTAATTCTCTTAGAAGCCAGGCTCATTACTGAGATATAGCTGACATTCAGGAAACTTCACTTATTTAAAGTATATGATTTGATAAATCTTAACAAAATATATAAACTTACCACACCCAAGATAATAAATTTATCTCCCTAAAAGTTTCCCTGTGACCTTTTTGTAATCCCTTACACCCCTTTTCATATCCTCCTTCTCACGCAACCACTGACTGATATGCTTCCTGCCATAGATTAGTTTGCATTTTCTAGAAATTTATATGTACTAAAACATAAAGTAAGTACTTTTTTATTGTCTGACATCTTTCAATTAGAGTAATTATTTTAAGATTCATTCATATTAAAGTATAAGAAGGCAGTATTTATGATCAATAGTGAAAAAAGTATTTAAAGATGCTATAACACTTACTTATTAAAAGTGTTTTCCAAGTAAAATAAAAGAAAAAGGGAAAAA
>NW_011888839.1:4673254-4675380 GCF_000151845.1 Pteropus vampyrus
CCTCAGCTCATAGTATACACTGATTTTCAGCTTGAAGACTATCTTTACTACCAGAAGAACTGTAAAGTGTACTTTAAAAAGAAAGTTTATGGTCTATAGAATTCATAAAATATGAGGAAAATATCTTAATATAGAATCCAGAGATTGTCTACTTTCATGGATTTTCTGGGTCTGTGCTTATCACTCTACTTGGCTTTGGAAGAAAATTATCAGCAAGGTTCTTAAGAAGCAGGCAATATTTCAAATAAGTAAATAAATGTTTATATGAAAATACCCTCAGACCAACTTGGTAGTTTCCTGTCCTGCTATTTAATACTCTACTTGGCATTTTTCTCAGCTTCTGCTCTGAACTTAGAAAATAAATACAATTAATTACATTTCACAGAGTTCATTTTAACTCAATGTCATGTATATTTTTGGAATTCATTGTTAATATTTGTTCTGTCTTTTAATATTACCATTTATAGGTGAAGAAGTAAATATACTAAAATCAGTAACAATATTTTATTTTCTTAGAACTACTTAAGTTGGCAATGCAAATAAATAAATTTTGAACAGTGAAGTTTTTTTTAATTCAGAAAAGGTTGAGAATTTTAAAGCATACGTTTTTTAAACAATAGCAGATCAGAAATGTTTAAATTAAAATTACACACTCAAATGCTTACACATAATCATATATTTACTTGACCATATTCAAAAATTATTTATCAATTAAATAATTAATTATAGTAACTACTGTTTACATCCTATTCTGGAAATATTAATTAATCACCTACTGGGCATAGAACAATAAACAAGAAATCAAATCCTTGCCTACAGTACTGGGATGGAGCAAGCTAGCATGGCTGATGAGGGCTGATTGTCTCAGCTTTTGTGGCAACACGTTGATACTTAAATAAGCCATGATGGAAGTATTGACAGCTCAGAGTATCATCATATGAATTCAGGTATATCAGGTAGATGTGAGTGGAGGTGGGAGAATATGAAGATTGCTTGTTTTGTTTTTTTAGAGAGGTAGGAAATAAAGTCATGAATTGAGAGTGAAGGTAGAAAAGAGTTGCAGATTGTTTGAGATTAGAACAGTTGGAACCAAATATATGGGAGAGAATTATTGTCAAAGAACCTTAAGAATTTTTTTCTCTTATAGATGGCACACTTGAAGTAAGATAATTCAAAGAGAATTAATAAACAATGATTTATTTACAAAGATGTAGGTGTAAGGGAACCATAATGGTTAGTGCTATAAGTCGGGGCTATTATCTGTCAGGTATTCACTACTAGTTGGAAAGGAAAGAAAAATTTACCAGAAATGGAAAGAGAAAGGAAGGAATTCTGCATACTGCACTGCCTTGAATGTATTAACGACACTTCCTGTGTTCCTCATTGACCAAATCCAAACAGAAGTTAAAAGGTGCAAGGGGCACTGTTGGTAGAGTGCATAGTCTTCTAAAGCAGGGTTTAGAAAGTTAGAGTGGAAAGTTAGGATTACAAAAAAATATCTTTTAAAGCCCTATTGAGGTTAGGAATCATAATTTTAAAGTTAGAAAAATCAATATAGTTATTTTCTTCAGTCATGTTTATATTTAAGAACTAAGTAGCAAAAATGTTGGATTTCAGTGGGACCGCAAACTATGACAAAATGAGAAGACCAAAAGAATTGTATGTGCAGGGTAATGATTATAGTTTAAGAATGATCATAGGAAAATATCCTTATTATTATGGTTGTTACCTTTAAAAAAATCTCTTGAAGAGAGAAAAGACATAACAAAGTGAAAAAGAGTACACAGTAGTTTACAGGTCTTAGTATAATTGAAAGATTGTTAGAACTGAAGTACTAATGGGGTTAAAGGTTCAAAGTTAGGAGAAAGTGTTTGGAGAATGGGATACTTAAAACGGAGATTATGGAGACATTGCCATTTAAGAAATGACTAGGTCTAGGAAATGACCATATTTTAAGTGGATGATGAAGGTGAAAGACAAGTCATTAGAAGAGAGAAAGCCTAGGAAATGTAAGTCAAAGACATTGGAAGAATCAAAGGCACCATAATGAGTGTCATATTAGATAAAGTGACAGTGAGCCAATGTATTAATCAGAGTTCTCCAGAGAAACATAGCAAATAGTAGAT
>NW_011888839.1:4675430-4676790 GCF_000151845.1 Pteropus vampyrus
AAAAACACTCAATATCAAACTTAAGAAACAATGTGAAAAGACATTTTACTCAAGGGAAAACACAAATGAACAATAAACATAAGAAATAATGATCAACATCAGGAAATGCATATTAAAGCTATAATGAGAAAATATTTTATAGTTATCAAATTTGAAAAATTTTAAATGCATTGAAATTGTAGAGAATAACTAACTATTGAATGTATAACTGTACACTTTGAAAAAGCGCAGCATGTCCATGAAATTGGCATGTCTTCTAGAACGTTTACAGAGATTTCTGTTTTTCCACCAATCTTTTATTTCTATGCAATGTCTGAATTCCCTAAATCCTATCCACATAGGCAGATCCCGAAGAAAATGAAAGAACATGCAAAATTCTTAAACTAAAGAAGAAAAGATTGTAGCTTTCAATAAGACTATTGAAATGAATGATATTTTTATATCACTCTGTATCTTGAGTTTAAAATATTTCACGAAATTTAGATTTTCTAGTTCATTGTTTTAATAAATAAAATATGTACTTTCTAATGCTTTCTTCTCTGTGAAATTTTCATCTTTCTCACAAACACTAATGACATGCCTGCATGAAAAAGAGTGAGCACTTCAAAGGAACTGTGGTGTACACAGCATGGTAGGAGGTACATGAGATTCAGCTACTTGAAAGATATGGTTTGTCTTTCATGTTAGTGGAAAACAAATAATTTTAACACACCTCATAGTAATGCCAATACGATTTTTTGATTATTTTTTAAAAGCATCAAACTCTCAATTATCTTTCTTTACAAATATCAAGTCTAATTCTTAACTCCTTGTGGTGGTCCTTCGATTAAGACACGAAACAAATCTGCTTTTCATTATCTTCTTCAGGCATCATATTTACCAATGAATTCATCTGGGAGTTAAAAAATATCACCATTGAACTGTTCATAAAATTGACATAGAAACTGAATATAGTATAACAGAAGGCGTTAGAACTTCCTTTTTCAGGAAAATTTTTAAATTATCCTTGTCCCTTTAAATGGTAGTGTTGTTGCATGTTTATATTATTTTTTAGTAAATATTAAAGTAAATATTGCCAGTAACAAGAGACATAAAGAATTGCCAATTTACCCTCAAGAAAATTTGTTCCAGTGTAAACACCCTCCAGTGCTGTCAGAACAGAAGTGTGCCACTCTTCTCAAATTATAATAAATCTGCTCATTATCATGTTAAAAATCATTTCCTAATTTGATAGGTAGTACATCAGACCATAAAATATTTGTAATTTTATATATTTTTTATTACTAGTAAGGGTGTTAGCTATTTTTTTCACATATTTATTGGTCATGTATTATTTTTCCCTGAACAGACATGTCTTCAC
>NW_011888839.1:4678585-4707652 GCF_000151845.1 Pteropus vampyrus
TATTGAGGTTAGGAATCATAATTTTAAAGTTAGAAAAATCAATATAGTTATTTTCTTCAGTCATGTTTATATTTAAGAACTAAGTAGCAAAAATGTTGGATTTCAGTGGGACCGCAAACTATGACAAAATGAGAAGACCAAAAGAATTGTATGTGCAGGGTAATGATTATAGTTTAAGAATGATCATAGGAAAATATCCTTATTATTATGGTTGTTACCTTTAAAAAAATCTCTTGAAGAGAGAAAAGACATAACAAAGTGAAAAAGAGTACACAGTAGTTTACAGGTCTTAGTATAATTGAAAGATTGTTAGAACTGAAGTACTAATGGGGTTAAAGGTTCAAAGTTAGGAGAAAGTGTTTGGAGAATGGGATACTTAAAACGGAGATTATGGAGACATTGCCATTTAAGAAATGACTAGGTCTAGGAAATGACCATATTTTAAGTGGATGATGAGGTGAAAGACAAGTCATTAGAAGAGAGAAAGCCTAGGAAATGTAAGTCAAAGACATTGGAAGAATCAAAGGCACCATAATGAGTGTCATATTAGATAAAGTGACAGTGAGCCAATGTATTAATCAGAGTTCTCCAGAGAAACATAGCAAATAGTAGATAGATGATGATGATAGATGATATAGATTAGACATAGATATAGGTATAGATGGTATAGATATAGATGGTATAGATATAGATGGTGTCGATATAAATACAAAGAGAGAGGAGAGAGAGAGAGAGGAAGAGACAGAGACAGAGAGATAGAGAGAAAGGGAAAGAGAGAGATTTTGAGGAATCGGCTCACATAATTATGAGTTGGCAAGTCTAAATTCATAAGGCTAACCAGCACTTGAAATACTTGCAGGGTTTTTTTGTTAAATCTTCAGGCAAAATTCTTTGTTTTGAGAACTTTTTTTCCTCAGTGTTTTAACAGAATAAGGGCCACCCACATCGTAGAAAGTAGTCTGCTTTACCTGAAGTCTACTGATTATAAACATTAATCACCTTTTCTTAACAGTAACTTCTATGCTGTTTCACCAAACAACCATAATCTAGCCAAGCTGACACATCAAATTAACCATCACAACCAAGAACTAAAATTTCTAAAGAATGAAGAAAGTAATCTCACGAAGGTAGAAGACTGAAAAAGAGGGACAGTAGGTAAGGGATCTGTAACAGGACACTAATCTGGATGCTGAGTAACCCTGTGTTCATATTACTAAGTGAAAGTGGCCAATCTGAAAAGGTTACTGTATGATTCCAGTTATATGACATTTTGGGAAAGGTAAAACACGGAAGTAATAATTTAAAAAAAATCAATAATTTTGGTAGGAGTAGGAAGAGAGATGACTAGGCAGAATACAGAGGACTTCTAGGCCAGTAAAAATACTCTGTATGATATTATAATGATGGATATATGTCATTGCACATTTATCCAAAATATAGAATGTACAACTCTAAAAGTGAACCTTAAGGTAAACTATGCACTTTGGGGTGATTATGATGTGTCAATGTAGATTCACCTTTGGTAAAAAATGTGCTACTTTGGTAAATGATAATAATGGAGAGTCCATTTTATGTGAGCGGGCAGGGGCTATATGAAAAGTCTTTGTACTTCTCGATATTATTGTAAATTTAAAACTGCTCTAAAAAATAGAGCCTGAAACACAAACAAATATCTGAGTGCTGAACCTCCAGAACTGTGAGAAGTAAAAGTTGTTTACAAGCCAAAAAAAAAAAAAAAAAAAGCTAGGGGCCTTGGTAGAGGAGCAAGTGAGTATGGTCTGGTTTAGATCTAGAAGCAGGAGCAAGAATTAAGCAGATTAGCTAGTTGATTAGTACTCCACAGTTCGCAACATGCTTTTAATTATATTATCCCTTTCAATTTAATTATCTGAACATTCCTAAAACCTAGGTAACTCACTCTTGACTCATTCACATAACACAATGAGTGACAAATTTGTCAACATGAAGTCACATGGAAGATACAGTGGAGGATGAAGTCTATCTTCTTTGATTTTTTTTTAAGGAACAAACTGATATATTGAGAAATGAGAAGACAAAAGTTTCTTCAACAATTTAAAACACCGTATCCACTCATAAGAGCTTTTATTCATCATCATTTTACATTGTACTATATATTTTTGAGCCTATTTATTTCTGGATGAAGAACAGAGATGTACAGATTTTCACATTACAAACATTCATTTTCAATTTACCAATCACTTTCCAATTTTATCTTCAAGGCCATGCTGTGAGATGATTTGAAAATTGACAGAGAAAATTGCCTTAGAGGGTCTAAGAAAAGCTGAAGAATTAGAATTTGTTGTGATTATGTTTATTGAGAATGGTTTAATGGATAATACACGATGATACAGTCACGGTCTAAGGAATTTTAACATTTAGTTTTATGTCTGTAAATTTAGGATTATGACACCAGAGATTATACACAATTTTGCAGAAATATCAACACGTTATTTTTAAATATACATACCCTGTGGTTTGAGAGAAAAAGAGGTAACCCAAGAGATCCCTGTGTCTACTTTACCATTTTAAAGCTTTAAGAGAAGCATAATTGAATTGTTTCTACTTTTTATTAAAGGGCAGAAAAAGAATTCCTTCAGGATTACAGTGAAACTTTCTCAAAATATGGATACTATTCTTCATTCTCAAATTTTTCTTTATAGAAGAAAGTGTCAGAAATAAACTGAAACTAATAAATTAATACCAACATAACTAGCTAAATGTTTAAAATTCAGCTTTATTGGCTCTTTTAAATGCAGTGATAAAATTAATTTTGGAAAAAATATTTGATTTTTTTGTTATTGTTTTTCTGTCACTTAAAGGACCGATGTTAGTACTAAATATATCTCTCTTTGATCCTGGCTATGCAATTTCTATTTTTTGTTTTGTAGTTCACTAATTCATTCCCCTGTTGAGTCCATCCATTGAGCTCTCATTCAGTTGGTGGTTTTTGTTTTTTTTTTCAGTTGTAAAAATTTGTTTCTCTTTATATGATCTATTTCTTGCTGAGGCTTTTTTTTTTTTTTTCATTTGTTTCAAGCATGGTCATAATTGCTGTTAAAACATTTTTATCATGGCTGATTTATTTATTTTTTGTTTATTAGACAATTCTGACATCTGTCATTTCAGTGTTGGCATCTAATGATTGTCTTTTTTATTCTTTTTGAGTTCTTTCCATTTCTTGATATAACATGATTTTTATCTGAAACGTGGACATTTTCGTATTATGTTATGAGACTCTAGATCTTATTTAACTCCTTAGTTTTAACTGGATTTTTCTGATACCATGTCAGAAGGAGAGGGGGGTCTACCTTCTCAAAAATCTTTAGGGAGATAGAAATCATCCGTCTTCTGTATCTCGCATGTGAGCACACATTGGCACATGGCGGCCACTCAGTAAATGTGTTATGTGAATGAGTGAGTAGTGAGCAGCATTCGATGTGTTAGGAGTGTTCAGATGATTAAATTGAAATGTCAAATGAATGTCGAAGTCCACTTTCCTCAGTTGGCCTCTAGTGTCCCTTTCTGGTTAGGGGTGGGGTGGTACTTTTTGTAACTGCTAGAACGAGATAAGAGATCCCATTCCTCGCAGAGTCTCCGCTGACGTGGTGAAATGTCCTCCTTACAAGTGAATAATGGTGAAAGTTCTGACTCTCTGCTAGGCTTCTAATACCATCTCAGTGAGAAAAAAAAGGAGACATCTTACTGCTCTCAGGTGGAAGTGGAAGTCCAGACTCCTCATATAGACTCCACTTTGAGGAGAAGGTGGGCTCATTATCGACTGGCAGGAAAGTCTCAGCTCCTTCTTTAGCCTTCTGTAACACTACCTTATACAGCCTTTCAAAATTGGAAGTCTAAACTCTTCACTCAGCCTTCGGTGGCACCATGGAGCCACGGATTTCTCCTAAGGTGTTTGCTTGAAGCACAGAGGTAGTTGTCTAAAAGTTTTCTGTTTTGTTGGTCTGAGCCTTTCCTGGTCCTTTGTCAAGAAAGAACAAGCTTTAGTGTGGACTTTTTTATTTTTTTCAGTGTCCATTGATGTTTCTGGGATGTTAGATCTTCAGCTCGAACTGTGGAAATTTGAAACCAAGAGAAAACCCAGGAAACTCATTATTTTGTTATTTCTTGGGTCTCAAGATCCCAAGGCAGTATGCCTTCTCCTCTCCAATGTTTGAAGTCTTTTAAAATTTGTTTTATAATAATGTCCAGGGATTTTACTTTATTAGGGGTAGGAAGAGGGGAAAATACATCTTTCTTTTTTGATTTATTTTTTTTATAGTTTGGATGTAGTGTTATTAGTTCAAAAAGTATATTTTAATCTGCTTGTGTTTTGTTCTATGTTGTCAATTCTTATGATTCTTCCTTTGTCTGTATATAAAATGACAGAAAATATTTATTGCTGTGAAATTGTTAAATCCTCACCAAAAAAGAAATGCTTGCTTGACCCACATTAAGGTGATCATTTGGAGATAAAGTATTTGACCATTGAACAGTGAAGCACTGGCCTATGCTTATTATGAATACATTTTCAGGCAACGCCATGAGAAATAAACTAAAAATGTTAAATTTTTGTTTCTCTAATATTAGGAAAATAAGTTAATTGCTCATATGATAAAGAGTTTGCTTTTAACAGATTTGTAAAAGCCTATAATAGGACATAAAAATAAAATAAGATTATTTCTATGATATAAAGCAAAAATGATTTTCACATTTCTAATAAAATAATAATTAAATTATTTATACAAGCCCTTAATGAAGAACCCCAAACATTTTCAGGGAGAAATTTATTAGCAGTGTGTGAGTTTGGGAAAATATATTCAAAGGCAGTTAGCCTAGGTAATAGATTCTCAAGCCTAATGTAAATTATGTTTTTGCAAAAAAAACCCACAAAGCTGTTTGCCTACACTCACAAACAGAAAGGTGTGGTTATAGGGAAACACTTAAAATGTTTGCCCAAATTTAATAGTCTCATATAAGCCAAACTGCATCTGGGTTAGTCTATCACTTACATATCTTATATATTAGAAATAACTTTTCAGTAAAGTTTTTCTGAAGTCAGATTACAAAATAATCTTGATGCATATTCAGGATAAAACACTGTTTCTTAGTAACCTGAAAGTGTCAAGGCAAAAATAGTCATGAAAAGAGGTTAAAGCTCTTTAGTTTTATTCTAAATACAAAATATAAGCATGCATTCAAGAACTTGGAATCAGACAAAAGTGGTTTTCATGACGATTCTGTCATTGACTCATGACAGCAATTCTGAGTCCTCTTTTCATTTGTAAAATAGTTTTTACTGTGTATGTCTTGTGAATTGTATCAGTTGTGTTCTGTGGGTTTCAAAGATCCAGTGGGAGGACCAAATAAACTCATTTATTTTGTTCATTCAACAAATAAATATTATTTACTCCTTACATAATAGGCACCTTACATAATTTAAGCACAATCTAAGCTCTTATGGTGATCTCAAATGTTAGAGACAATAACGTAAAAAGATCAGTAAGCCTTTTTAAGAGGATGGCACCTCTATCTAGGGGTAATTAAATAGAGGAAATGAATTTTCGTATAAGAGATTTGGGGATGATGATGCTGATAATGATGGCCTAGTATAAGCAGGAGTGGAATGGAAGAAATGGACTTTGGGAAAAATTATAATAAACATGATCAAAAGCAGTTGAATGATAGAATAAAATAAATTCATTAAATTCTATAAAAATCTATATAAAAATGAAACTTTTATTTCCAGCAATATGAAAGAAAAGAGATACACTGCTTTAGAATGGTTTCCTTGGAAAACACAATCTGAGAAAGAGCTAAGTTTTATTTTGCAGGTGGTGGTGGGGTATGGAATCCTAGGCAAGAAAGACAATAATGAGAGCAAAGTGGTTGAAGGGAAAGCAAACACAATGTGATAAATTACTGATCTGGCCCCTGTTCTCAGGAACAAATTGCTAGTTGCTCAGTCACATGGCATGTGTGGAAACACTGCACCACAGAACACCCTGGTAGTGGGAAGGAAAAGAGGTTTACATTTTCTTTCCCATCTTCGGCTTCTCATAATACAAAGCTTTCTCCATGGTGCATTAACTCTGAAATACTTCTAAGAAGTGTTACCTGGATCACTCAGTCAGCTGCTGGAGACTTCAGGTTCCATATCTATAATAAAATACATGTAAGCCCAGAAGTGATGGGAGAAGTCAGAGTTTTCATGAAGCCTGCTTTTTGGGCTTCTTCCACAGCTGGCATGATGGGCCTCTGAGAAAACCCCTAGGCTCCTGAGATGTAGCAAATGGGCTCTCATGTGTGTGCCTGGAGAAAACCTGGGTAACAGTAACAACTAAAGAAAGTACCAGAGCCACTTATCCTATTCATTTCTCATACCACAGCATGAGCAGAAAAAGAGTGGAGAAAATGCAATCCTGTGGTAGCCAATTATAGTCTCCTAAAAAAGAATCTAACTATAAATCAAACAACTACACCCACTTTTGAATCTGTTTTTGTTTTTAGCGCCCTGACTTTAAATTTCAATGTTCCTTAAAGAATTTTGACCAGAATTGACCTTAATTCTGTTTCCCTTATTCGTGCCCACTCCTTCTTCCCCTCTCTTCTACTACCCTCCTTTCCTCTTCTGTTCTCTCCCTTCCTCTCCTTTTTTTCCTTCTCTTTCTCCCTATCTACATCCTTCTCTCTTCTCTCTCATCCTCTTATAGCTCTCTCCCTCTATCTTCCCTTCTTCCTTCCTCTTTTCCTTTCTTCTTTCATATTCCTAATAGAAAACCAAGTAAGTCAAATTAAGGATCACTGTTAAATTGAATGTTAGTCAACTAGCTAAGAAGAATCCCTTCTCTTTCAACAATTTATTACATTTATTTAGATATTTCCTTTTAATTGGGTTTTTAATTCCTAGAATTCAATGAATTGGATATATTCGGCATAATTTCTCACCATTTGATTTGGCATTTACACTTAAAGTTTAATTACTTGGAGAAGATAATTTTCTCTAATCTCAAACAGTGAGGAAAGGTAAACGTCTAGTTACATAGGGGAAAGGAGTTGGAAAATGCATGAAAGAGTTTATTTGTCTGTGCATGTATGTGTGCGTGTGTGGGGGGGAAGGCATTTGTTTTTCTTTTTCTTTTTTTAAAATTAAGTTTATTGAGGTAACGTTAGTTAATATAATTATATAATTTTCAGGTGTACATTATCATTTGACATCTGTATATTCTATTGTATGTTTACCATCTAAAGTCCAGTTTCCTTCAGCTACCATATATTTGACCCCCTTTACCCACTTCATCCTCCCCCATCCCTTATTTGACCCCCCTTACCCTGTCCACCTCCCCATTCCTCCCCCACCCTACTAGTAACCACTAGTCTATACTCCATGTCCAAGAGTCTCTGTTTGATTATCCTGCTCATTTGTTGCTTTTAGGTTTATATCCCACATATAAGTGATATCATGTGATTTTCAACTTTTTCTGTCTGGCTTATTTCACTTAGCATAATTATCTCGGGTATCTGTTTTTCATTTCCAAAGTGTAGTAAAGTAAAATAGTAATGGTGCAAGCAGAAGTAAACCAGAAGGTAATCAGTTTAGAAACTGATTAATTTGAATGTCATGAAAAAGAAAGAAAAAATATCTCTTACAACAACAGGTATTTTGAATCGACGGGAGTAAGAATAACAAACTAGACAGCAGTGTTGAACTTAGAAAATCACACATAGAAAAAGATTAACACTCTCCTTATTAGGAAAAGAATTTATATCTTTGTGAAAGATATCCATATAACTTCAAAAGGAGATCATAGTTTGTGTATTTATTCATGATGCAATATCAGTTATCTCAAGGACACAGAGGATTTAAGTCCTTAACACTATGGTTATTTATTTCACTTTGTTTTAAATATTGGTTTATTTATTTTTTCTCTCCTTTCTAAAACTATTTAACTAAAGTTTCATTTTTATAATTAACTGTCACCATCAACTCTTGAACACTCCGTATCTTTTTATAGTAAAAAGTATAAACATATGACACTGCTTTTAAGCTAGCTTGTTGGGCAGGAATTCAATTAGTACACCTGTGAATTTCCTCCATGAACTGGAAATAAGTAAAGTGATATCTCAGTTTGCCATACAGTCCATAAACCATAAAGAAGTTCATGCTTATTGTTCTGTCATAACTATTAATAGTGCATCCACTCACTCTCAAATGTGTCATGCTTTGGATGATAAATAAAAGAACTCAAAAACGAGGGCAAGATAATTCTTATCAGAGAGTTAAAGTATAAAATTAACAGAATGGATCAAATCAAAGACAAGCAGGTACATCTTAAAGCCAGAATAAGAAGTAATGAGAAGGTAATAGCATATCAGTCAGAAAAGAGTTAGTAATAAAAGCCTAGAAAAATAATTGTCACAGATTATGCTTGTATAAGCATGACCCAAGTGTGGCAATGCCTTGGATTAGGATATTTCTGTAGCATTTTAAGCATGTAGAAGTCCTCACCTCATTATGAAAATGGTTGTATGTGACAATTATGACATAATGATATTAATCATTTAGAGTCTACAACTTTCCTCTCTTGCTCTAATATTGTGTTTATCAATTTTAAATATATGATTACCTTTTGACTTTTCATGTAGAGCTGTGCACACTTATTCTTTTATTCGACTTTTATTTAGCACCTACCACGTGTCCAGAATTGTGATGGATACTGAGGATATTAACATGGATACTCTTCTCAGAAAGGTCATAGCCATGTTAGGAGAGAAAATGAGAGAGAGGGAGAGGAAGAAGGAGGGAAGGAGAAAGAAACAGAGAAAAATAGGGAGAGAAAGATAAAATAATTAGCGCTTAGTGTGATAAATGTGATTGTAGTCATATGCACAGAATGCTATGAGAGCATTTAGCCACGGGCACTAGGAATAAAAAGTCAAAAATGTCTAGGGAAGCTTCCTAAAGGAGGTGACATTTAAATGGGATTAAGAAAAAAACGACTGAAAACAAATTGGTCAGATGGAATAAGAGACTGTACATTATAGGCAGAGGAAGACAAAAAAAGCAGCGAAAAAGTTTGAAATTTACATTTGAAGATATAGTAACAAGAGTTTTTTTTGCAATGTTTTAAATTTATTTCCTGAGCTATGTAGTCTAGCGAGGTTAACAACTATATTTTGATGATAAACAAATTGCCTTTTTAGTTTACACGGCATTCCCGTGGGGGTTTGGCTAGAGGGAGTACACTCCTAATTAGAATTTCATTAATGT
Organism: Pteropus vampyrus; assembly: GCF_000151845.1. Taxonomy (NCBI): domain Eukaryota; kingdom Metazoa; phylum Chordata; class Mammalia; order Chiroptera; family Pteropodidae; genus Pteropus; species Pteropus vampyrus. The sequence goes on from NW_011888839.1 coordinate 4,687,872, forward strand.
GGGGATTTTTAATTTTATTCCCAAAATGTGAAAAACATTAAATATAGATAAATGGTGATATTTAGAAAATATATCTATTCTTCTTACACATAGATTATGTTCCCCTGCATTCATTCCAAAGTCATTGATGTAGAAAATGAGAGGACCAAATAATATGGGAGAAAGGAGTATAAAATGTAGGCAAAATCACTAACTGACAAGAAGGGTAAATAAAAGGAAACCCTGAGTCTGTGTGAGAGAGAATAAAAAGCAAAACGAGGAAAGAGTGGCCAGATATGTGCATCCTTACTGTCCCATCTGAGACAAACTTCTAGAGATGGACTTGGTGTTAGGAAAAGAGAAACAAAGGGTCTTGAATTTCCTTCCTTATTTTGAATATCTAGGGAGAAATGAGTACAGAGTTGCTCAGAATCAATATGTAGCTGTAGCATCCAGGCAAAATGACAACATAGCTTGGTTGGTTAGAGAGAGAGCCTAAGATTCACGCCTATAGTTCCTTTGGCTCCCGTAAGGTATGAAAATGAATCACAATTTTGCAGAAGCCCCAAGAGATTGTAAGAAGATAGCTGATAGAACAAAGTGTTTCTTAAACCAGACTCAGGATCAATATCAAATTACATCAAAACATCAGAAATCTCTGCAGCACCTACTACAGATGAGATAGTACCAAGAGACTAAGAAAGAACTAGTGGGCCTTCAAATCAAGAGAACAAGCATGAATTTATAGCTCCAGGCTTCATAATGAATACCATATTAAGGAACAGAAATCATAGGGCAGAAGGCAGATACAAGTTCCTACCACAGCAACAATATACCTTCTTTTTCAGTACCTCATGCCATCTTGGGTAAGAGGAAGTGAAGAGATATGAAGGACTAAATACTCAGTAAAAATCAGGGGACTCTAAAGAGACTATGTAAATCAAAGGATCCAAGAATAAATTAACAAATACAAGACTGTTCCACCATCGTCTCTCACTACACAGAAAAATGGATTATATGATTTAGTGTTCTTATGTTCCTTCCATTCCAAGAAATGTGGAAGGAACCCAGTTTTTCCATACGTGGTGATGATACTGGTTGGAGTGTGGACTTTGGACGATGGCAGAGCATGAAGCCAGAATGGCTATTATCTAATTTTCCATTGTGAGTTGTTCAGTTATCTATTGCTACACTTAAATATAATAACAAAAAAAAACACAGTAATTTATTATTTTTCACAGTTCTGTAGTTTAGCACTCTGAACAGTTCTGCTACATTTATTTGGGATTACTCATGTACTTGCAGCCATCTGACAGCTTTATTGGGACTGAAGGGGACCTGATGTCCTCACTCACATGCCTAAAAATGGATACCTGTTGTTGACTGCGTATCTTAACTCTCTTCCACAACACTTCTCATTTTGTAGCAGGCAAAACTGGACTTCTTCACAGTATGGTGATCTCAGGATTCCAAGAAAATAAGAATAAAAGCTGTCAAATCCTCTTTTTACATCTTATTGTTCAAAGCTAGATACAAGAGCAGCTCAGATTTAAGAAAGTGAAGAAATAATTTTTACCACTTGACCAGAAACATAAAATTGTTCCATAGTTGGCAAAGCCATGTGGGCACAGGAGGATGAGATTTCTTTTTGGAAGTCTTTGTTTAACTCTCTCTCAGTGAGGAACAAGATGACCACTTTGCAGAAACTGATAACAGTTGTCTCCGTAGTTTGGGACTATGAAGACTCTGCAGTACAAACATCCCAAACATCCCAAACATCCCATAATAAAGCCAAAAAATATCAGCAAGATCTTCATTCATAATGTCAGTAACAGCATAAAATTCAAGACTACTTTACACTTCTCCCCAGAAACCAGAGGATGGAAAGCACCAACCATCTATGCCTATCCAAAGACTCAAGGCACTCATTTCCTTTTTCATGAGATCAAGTGAGCAACACTTGATACATCTAGATACTTTCTTGATGAGGAATAGGGAGGCAAAGGAATTCTTAAAGTCAGAGCATTTGTCTGAAAGAGACTATTCAAACTAGAAAAAACTGAGATATCATTAATTGGCAATTTTAAGAAACCAGCCATCTACTCCAAAAGCTTCTCTTATCCAACTATCGTCAGGATAAGAGTAAGCAAGCAAAGTGGGTATAGTTACTTTTCAAACAAAGAAAGTAATTAATTAAATTTTTGTGGTGTAATGGAGAATTTGCTAATTCTCTCCCTTCCCAAGTGGAGAGTGAAGGGCATGAAAGGGACATGGTAGAAGCATATACAAGCAAGTTATATAGATGTATTAGTAATATTAATTGGAAAAATGATTAACAGTTTAATTATTAATATCATTAAAGAACATTTAATAATCATTATAAGAATAAACAGAAAAGAAACAGGAAGATAGTAACACTGAAATATTGACAGGTAGTTTTGTGGAATATGTACTTCACTCATTCTCTGATGTTTAAAATGTGACACTTATGCTATTGAAGTGAATTGAACCATGTTTTAGTTCTCTAAATAAATGTGCATATATAGACACAGTCTATGTTGATTTTAACCTATCACTATCAGAAAATTAAATGCTTTTAACAATTTTTCAATAATAGTAAATAATTGTTATATTAGTTATGGATATAGATTAATATGGAAACTTGTTTAAGAATGCTGGTTTATAATGAACCAGTTCTCTTAAAAAAACAAATGATACAAGTTCATTTAAAAAGACAAAACCTTTTCGAGGATCATTGAAAATGACGTAGATGATAGAGGCTTTGTTCATCCCTCTTGTGACCAAATCAAAGTTGGGACAGAAACACAGAGCAAACAGCAAGGAAAATTCCCCTGGGATCTAGATGAATAAGAGCTACAACTAAGGAGAGATATAAGATATCACCTTGCAACAGGAGGAGATAGGATGGGGCAAGGACGTGAGGCTGCCCGGTCCCTAGTGGCTGAGTGGGACAGAGACTGGGACAGAGGCTACAGCAGCAGCACTGGCAGTGGCAGCTGCAGACTTCTCTTAAAGGGGCTATGTCCGAGAGCAGACTGTTGCAGTGATAGACTTGCTCACTCTGAGCACCAGCACCAGGTGGCTGCACAGGGGGCCACCAGGGACTTAAGGGGGACACCGAGTTGTCGAAGTGAGAGCTGGAGTCAAGGATCTCTCCTGGACAGAAATGCCAGTAGTATCTATTGTTCCTCTGCTGAGCATCTCCCACCCCACTCCCCCTACCACCCAATGTGCGGACTCAGCACTGTCACGGCTGAGATATCATTAAATTGCATAAGAGAGGTCGCTCTGCCCAGAAGATTCCCTGAAACTCAGCCTCCCCCAACTCATGGCTCCACCCAAGCCACATCCAGTTGTGTCTTTGACAAATCCAGTGCTCCTTGCTGAGCAGCACCAAAACTAGTGACAGCTGGCCTCAGTTTCTGGGGTGGTTTCTTGACTCAACTATAAGTGTGGCATCTGTGGATTACTTGCTGAATCTTAACAGGAGGTCCCAGAGTGGCACAGGCTGGGGCTAAACTTGACCTGCAGCTGAACCCTTCTCAGAACTGTGCCACTGGACACCTACTAGACAAAGCCACACTAATAACACCTGGAGACTTAGGGGCTTTGCTTAGTATATAGAAACAGACACAGAAAGGCAGCCAAAATGGGAAGACAAAGAAACCATATGAGAGAACAGAACAGAGATGGAGGATTAATGTAGTCAAGCAATCTAACAGATGCAGAGTTTAAAACACTGGTTATAATGATGCTCAGTGAACTTAGGAGAAGTGTAGATGATTTCAGTGAGAACTTTAACAAAGAGATAAAAAACATAAAAATGGAAATGGAAATTATAAAAGGCAACCAGTCAGAAATGAAGAACACATTATCTGAGATTAAGAGTACATTAGTGGGAATAAACAGAATAGATAAAGAAGAGGATAGAACCACAGATATAGAGGATGAGGAAGCCAAGGATACTCTATCAGTAAGTCAAGAATAAAGAAGCCAAGACTATAATAATAATTTAATGAGCCTATGTAAAATATCCATGTCATAGGAGTACCTGAAGGAAAACAAGACATTAAAGAGCTATTTAAAGAATTAATGATGGAAAACTTCCCTCATCTGGTGAAGGAAATAGACATACAACCCCAGAAAGCTCAGAGAAACCCAAAAAAGATGAACCCAGAGAGGCCCACATCAAGACACATCATAATTAAAATGCCAAAGTTTAAATACAATGAGAGAATCTTAAAAGCAGCAAGAGAAAAGCAGTTAGTTACCTACAAGGGAGCTCCCATAAGACTAGCAGCTGATTTCTCAAAGAAACTTTGCAGGACAGAAGGGTTTGGCACAAAATATTCAATGTGATGAAAACCCAGGATCTACAACCAAAGTTTCTTTATCTGGCAAAGCTATCCTTTAAAGTAGAGGACAGATAAAGAGCTTCTCCAACAAGAAAAAAGCTAAAGAAGTTCATCAACACCAAGCCAATATTACAGGGAATGTTGGAGGGTCTTCTTTAAGAAAAAGAAAAAATATATATCAAAAACAGGAATAAAGAATGGCAATAATGATATATCTATCAATAAGTACTTCGAATGAAAAAGAATTAAGTTCTCCAATCAAAAGACAGGGTGGCTGAATAGATAAGAAAACAAGACCCTTACATAGTCTGCCTACAGGAGACTCATTTCAGATTAAAAGACACACGCAGACTAAAAGTAAGAAGATGGAAAAAAGATATTGCATGATGGACATAGAAGGTATTGTGCTGAATGCAGTAAGTCAGATAAAGACGCCATGTGATTTCACACTCTGTGGAATCTAAAGAACAAAACAAATAACAACAACAACAAAAAAAATGGAGACAAACTCATAGTTACAGAGAACATTTTGAGAGTTACCAAATGGGAGGGGCACTGGAGGGTCAGTAAAATAGGGCAAAGGGCTTAAGAAGTACAAATGGGTAGTTACAAAATAGTCATGAAGATATAAAGTATAGCATAAGGAATATAGTCGATAACCTTGCAATAAATATGTAAGGGGGCAAAGGGGTATTAGACTTATTGGGCTGATCACTTTTTGAGTTATATAGCGGTCTAAGCACTATGCTATACACCTAAAATTAATATAATATTGTATGACAACTATAATTGAAAAATAAAATATTAAAAAAATAACAAGACCAGAGATATCACAATTTCTGACTTTGAATTATAATACAAAGCAACGATAATCAAAACAACATGGTATTCACAGAAAAATAGATATGTAGACCAATGAGACAGAATTGAGAGCCTAGAAATAAATCCACATATATGTGGGCAAATAGTTCTTGACAAAGGAGACAAAACATATAATGGAGTACAGAAAGCCTTTTCAGTAGATGGCACTGGGAAAATTGGAAAGTCACATGCAAAAGAGTGAAAATAAAATGCTATCTGTCACCATACACCAAAATTACCTCAAAATAGATCAAAGACCTAAATATAAGACCTGAAAAATAAATCATATGGAAAAAACATAAGTACTAAACTCATGAACCTTGGTCTTAGAGAGGATTTTATAAATTTTACCTCAAAGACAAGAGAAATAAAAGCTAAAATAAATGAATGGGACTATATAAGCTAAAAAGCTTCTGCACAGCAAAAGAAATAATCAACAAAACAACGAGGCAGATGACTGAATGGGAGAAGATATTTGAAAACAAAGTCTCCAATAAAGGGCTAATATCCAAAATGTATAAAGAACTCATACAACCCAACAACAACAACAGCAACAATTAAAAAATGGGCAGAGGATCTGAACAGATACTTCTCCCAAGAGGACATACAATTGACTAACATACATATGAAAAGATACTCAACTTCACTAGCTATTAGGCAAATGTAAATTAAAGCTACAATGAGATACCACCTCATACCTGTAAGAATGGTTATTATCAATAGGACAAGTAATAAGAAATGTTGGAGAGGTTGTAGGGAAAAAGGAATCTTCATACACTGCTGATGGGAAACAGCTACTATGGAAAATAATACGAAGGTGCCTCAAAAAATTAAGAATAGAATTACTATATGATTCAGCAAACCCTTTTCTGGCTACTCACCCCCAAAATTTGAAAACTTGTATCTGTAAAGATATCTGTATCCCGATGTTCATTGCAGCATTATTCACGGTGGCCAACACATGGAAATAACCTAAGTGCCTTTCAATAGATGATTGAATAAAGATGTGTTACATGTAGATGATGGAATATTACTCAGCCATAAGAAAAGATGAAATATCGCCATTGGCAACAACGTAGATGGATCTTGAGATTATCATGCTAAGCAAAATAAGTCAGACAGAAAAAGTTGAGGGCCATATGATTTCATCTATATGTGGGATATAAAACTGAAAGCAACAAATGAATGAGTCAAACAAACAAAAACTCATAGACACAGACAACAATTTAGTTATTACCAGAGGGAAAGTGAGGATGGGGTAGGTCGATAAGGATAAAGGTGGTCAAATATTTGGTGACAAAAGGAGATTTGTCTTTGAGTGGTGAACACATAATGCAAATCCAGATGATGTATTATTGAATCGTACACTTGAAACCTATATAATTTTATTAACCAATGTTGCCATGATAAATTTATAAATTTAATTTTAAAAATTCATGCATGGTTTTTATTTCTTAAAGTTAATTGTTTAAAGTGAAGGTTTTTTCTATATTATATCACTTAGTAATTGAAAGTTGTTTGTATTTCCCATCAGAGATGTCAGGTTATCTTCATAGTAACATCTCAGATTAAGGAATAGTTATTGACTAAAAGAAGAACCTGGAAATTAGAAATGTATGCAAAAACACAGCTTGTGATCTTTTTTTCCTAGGTAGCCTTTACTCTTAAAAAAATGACTACAATGTTCACCTGAACACAAAACACTCTTTTCAAGTCAAGTCGCCACTCTCCCATTCTGTTTTACACACACACACACACACACACACACACACACACACACACACACTACTAATTTCCCCAAGGCCTCTCTGATATAAAAGCAATTTTCTTCCTTTTTCCCTCATGTAATTTATATTTTCAAACTCACACACACACACACACACTACTAATTTCCCCAAGGCCTCTCTGATATAAAAGCAATTTTCTTCCTTTTTCCCTCATGTAATTTATATTTTCAAACTGCTGTGAAATGATGTATTTAGTGTAGCTCGTCATTTCTTTTTCAATTACTTAGTAGAAATATCTATCTTTTAAGAGCATTTAGGAAAATATCATCAGAGTTCTAATTAGATAGCCATTCTTGTATTGACTCTACTTCCTATACTCAAGGTATAATTGACAGGCCAATATATTTACATTGAAATTACATTCCCAAACACTGGAAGTTCTGCGTCTAAGGTGATTTTACTTATCTTTACGTTGAATATCATTTGTTTATGCTCAGATTCTATCAGCCATCATAATGTAGTACTTGAAAATAACTTCTGAGGTGATAACATTTTGTCAATAAATCCTATTTTTAATCGCGTTAAGTGCACTAATGTTTACTACAATTAATATTTACTAGAAAATTTACATTCGTTATGTAAGAAAATACTCTAGGTAATTTTTTGTTTGTGAATGAAAATATACTTCAATTAATTACATTGAGTTTATATATTATAATATTTCATTTAAATATTTACACCTCTTGCACATTCTGGTCTTAGATGATGATTCCAAAGCAAAGATCATTAGTTTAGAAACAAAATGTAATTTTGCTCATACAATTAGAGTTGGACATTGACTATAAATAACACCTTAGGTGTAAAGAGTAATGCTAACATACTGATGTTTAATTTATATTTTTTAAGTCAAGTACCTTGAAATCTGTCACTTAAAGTATGCATTTTTTATATGAAGAAATCAGCAACTCTTTATGAAGACAATAATCAGAGCTATTATGTTATGCATTAACTATAGTCACTGTGTCAAGTACCTTATATATTGTATGATTTAATTATTCTGAAAAAAGAAATGTTTTATTTATCATTATATAAGTGGAAAAAATTAGACAAGGGATAGTTAAATAATTTGATTAAAAGCAGACCACAGTAAAGCCAAGATTAGATGCAGTCTGCCAGCTGTCACAAAATCTGTTCTTAACCACTAACTAGATCTATAGAAAAATTAACTCAGTCCTCACAACACATATTCGAATGCTCTACTGTATACCAAATCTTAAAACAAAATATCTAAACATGTGCAGGCAAAAAGACTCTAGAAAATATATGCTAAAATATATTAAAATGTTAATAGGATTTGCTTGTGTGACACAAACTTCTAAAGAATTTATTTCTTCATATTTAATGTTTATAAAAATGTAGCTCAGGATCACCTATATAGAATTTATATGAGGTTTTTTTTTTTTTTTTCAAATTTAGGTCCCTGACACATAATATCAATTGACCCAAAATTCTGAATAAACCAAAAATATACAGTTTAATACATTTCTTAGGTAATTTTCATTCAGACAAATGTTTAAGAAAACTTTTCTCTCTTTTTTAAATGATTGCAATCTTTTAATATTTTATAAAGGCAATATCAATTTTGAGTAAAAAATACAAAAATGTCTGTTGATTTTTATATATTCCAGGATGTTATGATGTTATTTTACCTCACTCTCTGTTTATTTCTCCATTATATTCTTCTAAATTAAATGAGTGAATAAATCATTTATATCTTTCAATTTCACTTTTATTTAGTAAAATCTAACTTTTACTAAAATAAAGTAAAATCCAACTTTTTTTTTTTTTAACTCTTATTGCTTCATATCCAGGATTTCTTAACTCCAGTTCCTTGAGATGAATATGGATGTGGTGGGCAGTAAAAGAGTGCTATATGAGCTCATATTCAAAGATGTCAAAATATGGCTCTACAGAAATTCTAAGAATTAAATTCTGTTATTAATGGAAGTGAAAAGCATAACTTTGGAGCTGTCAAATTGTGGGATTCAGAGTCATGTTCAAACTCATCTTAATCATCATTTGAGTTACCTGAGCTCATAGGATGCAATCATTTAGAAGACATACTCAGTGTTATTAAACCTTATGCTCAATTTCTAGTCCATAATCAAATAAGTGAGGATAGAAATTAAAATACACTTTCTTTGTCCATTATTTCTTATTTGGATATTTATAATATTTTATGGTATATTTTTCCTTCAAATAAATCTCATACTCTTCATATAAAAGAATCTTTCATGAGTATAAATCTGACTATTTCATTTAGTAAACATAGCCATGGAAACTAATTTAGTCTAAAGGGTCCAAAAAGGACCTCTAGAGGAAGAGTAAAAGATGAAGCATAAACAGTGAAGAAGAATTCTCAGAGAAGAAATACATTTTAAAGAAATGGAAGAAAGAGATTATGCAGCATATTCTGAAGTGTGCTCAGCTTGCAATGGGTAGAAAGAAAAAATGGGATAGTTCAGAAGATGGCATTTACATGCTACTGAGAGATAAAGACAGAGAGTTAAACTGAGGTAATGCATGGATCTATAGGCCATTTGTAAGCAGTTTGTCATGTGGAGTTAGTGAAAAAGTTTTCAAGTGAGGAACTGAAATATCCAAATTGAGTTGTATGAGTTCTTTGTATATTATGAATATTAACCTCTTATTGGAGGCATTGTTTGCAAATACCTTCTCCTATTCCATTGATTATCTCTTGTCTTGTCAATGGTTTCTTTCTCTGAACTCAAACGACAAAAAATATCCTATTGAAAAATGGACAGAAGGCCTGAACAGACACTTCTCCCCTAAGAATTACAAATAGCCAATAGACATAGGAAAAGATGCTCAACTTCACTACTAGGGAAATTCAAATCAAAACCACAATGAGATACCATTTCACACCTGTTAGAATGGCTATCATCAACAATACAAGTAACAATAAATGTTGGAGAGTTTTTAGGGGAAAAGGAAGCCTCCACATCACTGGTGGGAATGTAAATTGGTACAGCCCCTATGGAAAACAGTATTGAAGTACCTCAAAAAATTAAGAATAGAATTACCATAATACCCAGCAATACCTCATCTGAGTATCTACCCCAAAATTTTGAAAACATTTATTCATAAAAATATAAGCACCCCGATGGTCATTGAAGCATTATTTACGGTGGCCAAGACATAGGAACAACTGAAGTATCCTACAATAGATAATTGAATAAAGAAAATATGGTACATATATGCAATGAAATATTATTCATTCATAAGAAAAGATGAAATACTGCCATTTGAGGCACTTGAAACATATAATTTTGTTAACCAATGTCACTACGATAAATTTAATAAAATAAAATAAAACACATACACATATATATACACACAAAGAAATATCCAAATTGACATTTAAAAAGACCACTCTAGTTCAGTGTTGTCTTAGTTTATTCAAACTGCTATAACAGAATACCATAGACTGAATGGCTTATGAGCAACAGAAATTTCTCAAGTTCTGAAGATCTGGAAGTTCAAGATCAAGGTGTGGCTGATTCAGTGGTGAGGATTCACTTTCTGGTTCTCACTATAAGCTATATAGCCTTACACCATTTAAGAGGCGAGGGAATGCTTTTATAAGGGCACTATTTCCATTCATGAGGTCTCTACCCACATGATTTAATCACTTCCAAAGGCCTCACTTTCAAAACCATCATATGGGGGTTTAGGTTTTAACATATGTGTTTTGGGAAGGGACACAAACATTCAGTCTATAGCAAATGGTTAGGAGAATTTTTGGACTGAAAACCAGGTTTCCAGAACATATGCTATTTATTGACTTCTTTGTTTAAGACACTGAGTGAAAATTTCAAAATTCCCTGAGATAGGTATCACTCATATTATTTTTTTCTAATATTTTATTGTGCTATAATTTAGATATGATGTACCACACAGATTTTGATAGCTTTCTTGAGATATAATTGGCATGCAACACACTGCACAGGTTTAAAGAATACAATTTGACAAGTTTTAACCATCTAAACACTTGTGAAACATCAGCACAAACAAAATAGTGAACATATTCATCACTTCCAGAACAAGGTAGTGTAGAAGTGGGGAGAGCAGACATTCTGATCGTCTTCCTGATCTTAGGGGAAAACACTCCATCTTTCATGATTAAGTATAATATTAGCTGTAAATTTTTCATAGACAACCTTTACCGAGTTGAATAAGTTCCACTCTATTCAATTTCATGAGAAATTTCATATTTTTTCAGGAATGGATGTTGGAACAAGTTTTTTCATTTATCGTTTCTATTGGTTTTTCTATTTTCCATTTCATTGATTTCCACTTTGATATTTATTATTTTCTCTCTTCTACTTTCCTCTAACCATTTGCTTTTCTTTTTCTTGTTTTTTTTTTTGTTTGTTGGTTGGTTTGTTTGTTTTTACAGTGGAAACTGTGGTCATGTATCCTTTTCTAAAAAGATATTATGTGTTATAAATTTCTGTTGTCTGTTATAACTGCACCCTCATAAATGCTGATATGTTGTGTTTCCATTTTCGTTCAGTATAAAATATTTTAAATTTATCTTTTGATTTATTCTTGGACTCATAAATTATTTAGAAGTATTGCATTTTTTCAAAATCTTAATTTTGCAGAAGTTTTTATTATTTATTTTTAATTCAATTCCATTGTGGGTAGATAATGCATTTTGTTTTACTTAAACACATTTCAGTTTACATTTAAAGGTATAGTCCATCTTGGCAAATATTCTGTGTACGCTCAAAAATAATTGTTCTGTAATTTTTGGCTGAAGTATATTATAAATGTTAACTTAAAAGGTAAAATTTACAATACTTATATCTAGTATCCAATAAAAAATTAGTAGGCATGTAAAAAATCGACAAAAAGCAAACCACATAAAAAGAAAAATTAATCTATAGATGACTCACAAGTGACACATATGATGAAAATATTATAAAGGGAATCTTAAATAATTTTCATGACAGTGCATCATATGTTCAAAAAACTAGAAGAAAATTTGAAGATTTTAAGATACTCTAGAGGTGAAAACTATAGGATTGAAAAATAAAATATACTGAGTGGAATAATGGTAGATTACACATTTCAGGAGAAAAGATTAGTGTACTTGAAATATAGCAATAAAAGCTTCCAAAATAACATACAGAGGAAAAACAAAACAAAACAAAAAAAGAGCTAGCAATAAGGATCAGAGAGGAAATTTAACCTGACAGCTCAATGTGTGAGTGGTGTCCCTGAAGAAAGAGGACCAAAATTATTTGAAGAAATAAAGACTGAAAATTATTCAAATTGAGTTAAAACTATAATTCAAGCAGCTTAAAAAAAAAGGTATGAGTAAGAAATATGAAAAAAAAAAACCCTACACCAATGTGCATCATAACTACATTGCTTAACATCAGTGATAAAAAAATTTTAAAATGGTAAGAAAAAAATAACAAAAAAGAAATAAAAATCAGAATGACTTTGACTTCTCTATAAAAACAATTTAGTTCAAAGTCCTTTTCAAAATAGGCTGCAGGTCAGATATAGGAGTGAGTCCAAGGAGCGAGCTTGGACTGCAATCTATAAGCTTTCTCTAGGCGATAAGCTAGGGGAATAATAGATTTCACTTTATTTGCCATTGCTCAGGTTTCATTGTCACTTGTTACCTGTTTTTCAAAGTCTTGAGTGTCATTATTTCATATGTTTTATCTGGGTTTTTTAAATTTTTTTAAGGTAGGAGGAAAAATCTGATCCCTACTACTTTATTATTTTTAGAAACAGAAGTGGAAACATAGATTTAAATATAGAATTTAATAAATTTGGATAAATGTGTATACCAATGTAATTGCATTGGTATCAGCCTAACTCAACAAATATTGAGTGTCCATTGCTCCAATACCCCACAAACATTTGGTTTTGTCAAGATATTAATTTTAACATTTTAATTATAGTAATTATTATGAATATGATGTAGTAACTTTTTAATTTCTGGAAGAAATTGAATATCTTTTATCTGTTAGTCATTTTTATATTTTAATTTATAAATTATGTATTTTATACTTTTATTTATTTTTTATTTCGCTACATTTTATTATTAATTTTTGAAGTCCTTTATATGGTCTGCACACAAGAACTTGAAATAGAAAAAAAATCTGTTGTATATATTTTCTCATAATCTGTGCCTGGTCTTCCCATTTTTCAATATGGCCCTTCAATGAAAAGAAAACTCTCATTTTGATAAAATTTTATTAACACATTTTTACAGCTAATTGGTATAATGTATGTTTTCTGTAAGGATTCAAATATAATTTTATATAATTTTTTAGAATTTTTATAGTTTTAGATTTAATGCTTAAATTTGTAACTAATCTGCAATTAATTGTTGTATATAGAGTCAGTTAAGGTTTATCAGATTGTATATGGCTTTCTAATGATTCCATAATCATTTCTTGAAAATAATTTTTTTCCAACCATCAAGTTAACTCAGCAAATTGGTCAAAAATCGATTTGTAAATTAACTTCAAGATTCTTAATTCCATTTAATTGATCCACTTATTTATCTTCATGCCAATACCACATACTTTTGATTACTATAGCTTTATATTATATCTTAAAATTAAGTAATGTTTATGATCTATTTTAGTAACTGTTCCATACGCACATTTAAAAGAATATAAATTTATAACTCTTGCATGTAGTGTTTTCTAACAGTCAGTTAAGTCAAAAGGATTGATAGTGTGAAAATTTTTGTCCTTATTAACTTGTCTATTTGTTCTGTCAATTACCAGAAGGGGGCTTTAAATTAAGGTTTAACTATGATTAACTATGATTAGTTTTAATTGATTATTTTTAATTGTGATTATGGATTGGATTTGTCCATTTTTCCCCCTAGTTCTAAAAATATTTTACTGTTATTGAATGCATACATTTAACATTATTATATTTTCTTATTGAGTTTATACTTTTATCATTATAAAACAGCCTTATTTTTCTTAAATAGTACTCCAGTTTTGAATTTTACTCTCTCTAATCATAATATAGTAGTATATATACACATATTACATGTATATATATAATGTACTTTATTCTTTACTTTCAACCTTATTTTATATTTATGGTGGTCACTTATAAAAAGCATATCCTTGGGATTTACTTTTATATATTACAATAATCTGTATTAAAACAGAAAAATTGACCATATTGGTATTATTATACTCATCCTTTGAAAATTGGTGAGCTTTAGTAGCCATGTGCAGTTTCAAGTCACAAGTGTGTCACAAGAATCCACCAAATTACTAAGTAATAAAAGCGCATCTCCCCACTCAAATAAAATCTGAAATTTGTCTTCTAGAATCAGAATAGCAAGGATGTTTTTGACTAACAACTAATCTCTGTAAGCATATATTCAGAGACAATATTTTCCACACAGTAATATATTTTCTTATTAGTGTCCCACTAAAACTAATCCTTGGCACTTTTGCATCTATACAATATGGCTTACAAAATGATCCTTAATAAGAAAATATGTTATCTTGTATGAATATTCAATATTAAATAAAGCAAAAAGTTACAAGGCTTTACTCCTGACTTGCAAATATGTTAATAGTTAACTTTTAATAAGCATATAGTGACTTAAACCAATTACAAAGCAAAATATTTTGTGTTATGTGAACAAGATGACAAATAATTTTACAAATATGATATTGTTGATACATGACAATAATATTTAATGTTAGAATTTTATCAATAGCTCATTATGTTTTATTTTCTGATAAATTTGTCATTGATTAGACAATTTATTTCATTAATATCTTTGTAATAGTACATGAATATGTCTGTCTTTTTAACTATTTTCTGTAAGCAATACATATGTAAATAATGCCTCTTTAATTATAGTGTCCTATCTACTTATAAAGGGAAAATTAGTCATAAACATATTTTTAAAAAGGATTATTTTGTTTTTTGTCATGAAAAAATACATAATTTGGTTTACCTGCTATTTTGCTTTATCACAACTAAAAATTAACAAAACCTTTGATGGCATAATTATACTTTATAAAAAATATCTTGTAATGGTCAAAACACTAGTAAGAGGAACTTAAAAACTGCCAATCCTATGAAATCTAATGCTTAACTATTTATCAGCATAAATATTCTTTGTACTTTCTGACTACTTAGCAAATCTTCTACCTGAAGATTTATTTTTACAAACACATAGATTTTCATTCTATATTTTTTCCATTTATTTTATTTACAATTATGATATTGTTTTATATTATAATATTATATGATTATATTTATCACCATCTTTACATTTCATTAAACCACTTTTGGGTCCTTTCCCCATTTCTGTGAAAAGGAGTTAAAATGCAACACAGCAATTATAAATATGCATTTAAAACAGTTTGCAATTACATTAAATCACATAAGACAGACCAAACTTTTTATTGAATACAGTCTGTAGCAAATATATAAACTTTGAAAACTTTTATTAAATACATTAAAATTTATAAGAAAATAATATATCATATTGTGAAATTAATGTGAACTATTTTACTGAATTTTCTAAAAAAAAAACAGCCAAATACTAAAGCACTACTGAGAAACACGAAGAATTGAATTTCAATAAATATTTATATAGAATTCACTTCAGAATAATGGGTCTCAAATTTTTTATTGACTAATATCTCAGAGCCTTGAAATGTACAAAATTCTATGAATATTTTTCGTCTGCTACTGTAGAAGATAGTTTATGCTCAAATTTTTCTGATATAACTGTGACTTTCCTTTCTAATACCCCAATTATATCATGGATTTATATAGTCATCACATTTTACAGTTATTTTGAAAGATAAGGTAAGAAGTTTTTTATTGGTCTGATTTCTTTTTATAGTATTCTTTTGAAATAATATGCTTTGAATTTTTCTCTTAAAGAGAAAGCTGAAAGATAAAGACAAAACTATTCCCTTACCCTCAAAAAGATCTGACAGCATTGTGTTAGGTTACATACAAACCTAACTTTGTAAATTGTAGATGAGAAAAACTGAAATTGATTAACTTACTCAAATTCTACTAAATTTTAGGATTTAAACTCATGGTTATTAGAATTTGAAGCTCATTTTCTTACTGCATTATACTGCATTTCCAATGATAGCAAAGAAAAGATTTTATTTCTACAGGCTAAATTCATAATATGTCAAAGTGAAGTTCTTGGGCCACCTGTATTAAAATAAAATACATTAAAAAACATAAGTATATCAATTAATTTAAAAAATGGTTCTAGTTAAAATTATTCTCAACCACAGCCATATTCAACTTCTAATATATTGGAGCTCAAGCTAAAGCCTGTTTTCTATTTGTTCTTTAACCAAATATCAGATTTTTCTCATGCTCACCGAATAAAGCATTTGGGCTTTATAGGGGATACATTGTATTTATTGTGTTCTTTAGAAATGTAGAATTCAAAATGATTTATGTAGTTACCATACAAGTTCTAAGGTTTATATGTATTCATTTATATATGGTTCATGATTTATCCATATGTGTTTGCAGATAATTCACTTTTCCTAATCTAGTTATAATGCATTGCCATTCATATATTTTATTCATTTTATTTTCACAATTTGTGAATTTACTCAGAAATATTGAATTTTAAAATTACAATGGATTTCTAGGGATAGAATCTTATTATTATCGTGTTTACTAAGTACAAAACCTCATTTTTTCTTATAATCTACTAACGGGGTCACGTAGAAGGAGTCAAATATATGGTGATGGAAGGAAATTTACTTTAGGTGGTAAACACACAATATAATATACATATGATGTGTTATTGAATTACACACTTGAAACCTATTTAATTTTATTAACCAGTGTCACCTCAATAAAAAACATAATCCTCCATGCTGTTGCCCAAACCAGACACCTGGGAGTCATCATTGATTCTTCCCTATTTTCTCTCCACAAGCAATTACATCTTATGACTCTTAACTCCTTCATTTCTCTCAAAGTTCTTCGAATTTCTTCATTCTCATTTCTATTGATTTAGTTGGTTTTTGGAGGGGGGAGGGAGTTATATTTAGTTTTGCTCTGCTTCATTTTGCTTTTCCTTATAGGGATTAAATAACTGCCACCTATTTTTTTAAGACTCTAATCTAGATCCCCCTTAAACCATTTCTCACTCTGCCACTCAAATGATTTTTTCTAAAATATGAATATAATTAAATCACCCCATTAATATTTAAATGACTGTCTACTCCCTAATGGGTAAGAGGGAACTGTTTAGAATGGCATTCCTTTAGGACCTTTCCTTCATTTCCCCATATATAGTCATAATCTCAAATGTAAACTTTGGACTCTGTTTAAGCTTTCACAGCTATCTGAATAAGTTGTGCTATTGTTCCTCTTTTTTATCTTTAGATTTATCTCTCTACTGGCATTGCTCACCATCCCAAACCCCATGCTTTGCCTGGTTATTCATAAATTGAACCAGGTAGCTTACATCCTGAGGAGGATTTCCCTTTCATATTTCCTGTCCCGCCCCCTCTGGATTAGGTGCCTTATGCACAAGAACATAAAATCCTCTGCATGCTTGTAAGAGCACTTTTCACAAAGATTTCAATATGTTTACTGTAATATATTTAATTTAGTAGAGTGCATAGCAGTAACTTTAACCAGTAAAGGGAGAGAATTGAGGGAAATCAGTAGATGCCCATTGTTTTACCTAGAGGTGTCTGGCAATCAGAGAAGTATTCTAGGCTTGACATAAATGTGGGAGTTACTGAAATCTAATTAGTAATTTAAACAATGAGGTTGTACAAAATGCCCATGGAAAAAGAGTACATTCAGAAACATAAGAAGAGCAATGTCTCTAGATGATTTCTTGATTTCCTCTTCAGTCCAAACTTTAATACAAAAAACTAAATAAAATATTTACTTATACTGGTAATTCATACTTTCTCCCATCTTTCTATTCAATCTTGTTAGTAGCTTAGTAATATTAATAAACATTTTTATATGGGTTTTTTTTTTTATATACTTCATTGTAATTTCTTTAATTTTCGACTTGACTCCTAACACTTCAGCATCACCAAATCACCAGTATATCCTTCTCTGGAGCCCTCCAGTCATTCTTTGCCAATGAAGTTTTAATTGTTAAAACTTATTATTTTCCTGAGATGCCACTGTTGTTGTTGTTGCTGCTGTTGTTGTTTCTTTTTCTTTCTTTTTCTTCTTTTTTTTTTTTTTTTGACAAATATTTATTGAAAGTCTAAGCTTTGGACTTGTTCCACAGACACGAAACAAATTAGGTGTAGAACTGGGCATTGCCTCACTTCTACCTCTTAAATAATCAAAGAAGATTTTTTCCTACAATTAGATATAAAAATTTGGTTTCTTTTTAAATGAAAAAATCAGGAATGTTAAGTCTTTTTGTAGGTAGATCATGCATTTCTAACTTTTTGTTTAAGGTGACAAGTTCATGAATGCCCATAAGGGTTATTTTGGTGTATTTCCAGGAAACACAATTGCCAAAATTGTCTTTAAAAAACTCATATTTGGTCACATAACTTTCCTAATCAAAGACTTTTCATGTTTTTCACTGTATTAAAAATATAGAATTTTTTACATGAGCATCAAGGCCTCTAATGTGTCAGTATATGGTTAAACGCTGATCTTACTTTCAACTTAATGCTTTTCCTTGCTCATTGTGCTTTGTCTACACCAATCTTCTATCTTCCCTGCCTCTGTGCTTTTACACATGCTATTCTTTGAATGGTTCTTCCCTAGAACTATCATCTTTCTTCTTTCTCCTTGATCAATTCTAATTTTCACAGTTTAACCTTAAATTTTATTTATTCAGAGATACCCTTTATTGTGATTGTAAACTGCATCCTCTGTTATGCTCTGTGGGTAAAATGTTTAATATGATCTGCGTGATTATTTGTGCAATGTTTGCCTAACCATTATTATGTAAATGTTATCGAAAAAAAGCAGAAATGGTCTGCTTGTTTAGAATTGAATTCTTAGCTTATAATATAATATCTGGCTCATAAGAGGTGTTTAGGTGTTTCCATAAGAGGAAACATTTCTGGAATTACCATGCTTCAAATTATTTTCTTTAGATGAAAGTCAATCTTAATTCATAATCTATAGACTCTCAAGTAGCCTTAACAAAAATATTGCTAACATATGTGACAAATAAAATCTACTTCAGTAAGGATTAAATAATAAATTAATAAAACCACAAGCATGGTAATATAGAAGCAAATCCTTAAAGCATATCATTATGCACTTGAAACTATCATAAATAAATAATGTATATCAGTTCTGTGTCTGTTGCCACTGAGATCACAAGAATATTTTTTAAGTTTTATTTTCAAACTTCCGCTAGTGAAATTTAATTAACTTTAAAACAATTTACTTAATTTTCCAGGCTATACAATATAAGTTAAGATTATTTTCTAAAGAAACATTTATATATCACAAATAATTGTTCACCTATCATGTGAAAGACACTGTGCTAAGTCCTGGAAGTCTTCAAAAGGAGATCTGAGATACATTTCTGCCTGTGAGCTAGACTATGAAAAATGAACAGATAATTCTGATAAGGAGAAAAGAGAATAAGAACTTTTCAGGTATAGCAAGTGTACAAAATGAGAATCTTTGTGGCCACATTATTAATTAGTTATTTGATATATTTGAAACATAGAGTACATGGGCACAGTAAAAGAAATGGGGCTAAAAAGACAGTTTGGAATTAGTGTGTATAAAGTTCAAAATGTCT